>NW_027113072.1:522046-537762 GCF_000696795.3 Halyomorpha halys | reverse complement strand
GCTTCTGAATTTTATTTTACTACTATGTACGTTAGATGGAATAATTTAATGAAACCTATTCCATGTAAGGCATTGAAAACGATATCAGCAAATAAATAACTGTCCATTGCCTTTAAGGTAGGATAAAGTGTTCCATGAACACAGGTAAAAGAAGATAATGAGTGTTCTTTTTTATCGTGTAAGATAAATGTTGATTGGTGTTTTTTTACTTTTTACTAATTACGTAGTTATTGCTTTTTCAAAATCTATCACTCGGATATTATGATAGATTAGGATTTACTATGTTAATGATTTAAATAATGAATCATTCCTTTCTTCTGAGATTTCATTACGTTTCTCTATTGAAAGATTCTTGTATATGTATCATCTTAAAATGTAAACTAATTACGATTTCATCCGATTTGAATATTAAATAGAGGTTTTTGAAATGCTATCGCTAGACTTTACTTATGAGGTTTATGGAAATCAAAATTTAAATACCTTGCTACTTTATGGGAATCTATAAGTTTGCTTTCTAATAAGGTCTACTATTATTAAGCTCTATCAAAAATTTGAGAGCTTGGACAAAAAGGACTTGAAAAAAATTGCATTTGGTGTTCTAATTATCTTAAAAAAAGTTTTTCAAAATGAATGTAACTAATAATTAGATGGAGGTTGTCTGGGTTGCTATCTACCATTTTTTGTTTTTATTGAGCGCAGCCCCGAACTAGAAGGAGAGCTCCCATTCAGTCTATCATATTTATAGAAATAGTTTATTAAAAATTAATTGAAAAAAACAACAAATAATTGCTCAGCACCTGGATTCTTATTACTTTTAAAGATTATACATATTTTTTTCTTACCCTTCGTCAATTTTATTATTTTAAACATCATATGTTTATTGTTTATATATACATAATACAAAGTAAACCGATGTCCTTTCTTTGCCTGAAGAGAATTTTAAGGTAGGTTCTGGGATCTGCTGTGTGCAGGGGAGCACTGTGGCGCTTTCTAGCCGTCTGCTTAGTCACATTTTAAACATTATACGTAAATTCCTCATAAATTAAAATGCTTATCAATTACATGAGAATCATATGTGAACGTATTATTTAGATTAATTTATTTATGAAAAAGGATCGGTTATCCAATTAATTATTTTTTTAAAGAAATCTACATTAAAATATAACCATGGCTCATATTAACTTTTTTTTTCCGAGGCCGTCTTAGGTTTTCTGACTGAGGGCTCAGGATGTGCAACCAAATGTCAATCTGTTTGAGTCGGAACCAACCTGTGGATGCCTTCTGTTTAAGTTTAGATTACAATAGCGGATATTTATATTAATCTCAACGTAAATGTAAGCACATGGCGCGTACCCAACCTCTCCCCCCTTTTCGGCTTAATTTTTGCTTTGAAGGAGAGTAGTGTTATTTCATCCCGTTTTTCCTGAGGTGTTGCGATTTTTTTGACGGGGAGTATATATGAATGCAGTCCCAACCATACAAAATATTTTTTTTTAAGTAATGTGTATATTTGAATATTAAAATAATTAAATAATGGAAATATAGGAACACTAAATACGGTATATAATAAAAGCTGTGTTAGTATCAGTATATGATTCATAAATTATTTTTACTGATAGAAAAAAAAATATATATATATATATATAATAGAAAGATCAAACTGTATAAGTTTAAACGGCACTCAATTAATGAGTTAGTTAATAAGTTACTTGTGTTTCCCTTGTAATGCATTTTTCAGTAGTATTATATTACCTAATTTATTCAGTGTTTCTGAACTTCTCAGCACACCTCTAAAACTTAATGAGCATAATTATTATCATAACGCATAAAATGAATGATAATTTGGATTTAATCCACAATCTTTCAATTATTCAAAACAAGCTCTTGTTACTCAGATGTGTGAGTAAATGGCCCAATCAGCTGTTGTCATATCCTCAATGAACCGATTGTCATCGGCATGCCCTAATGACTGCCAGGAAACAATACTCAGTCTTACCAACCGGCCTCGTCGAAAATTAAAATGTTAACAGCGGCACTTTCTCCAAGGTGGCCAACATTAAATAAACATGAGTTGTCCTCGGCGGTAGGTGTGGAATCCGTTTCTCTTCCCTACTCACATTTTTAAGGAATTCTCACTTGTCGGCATTTCAGTAGTTAGCATTCACTAAGTTGCTTCGTATGAGCTGGTCTCTAGGCTAAATAACACTTGTAATGTCTTATCAGTTTTACATACTTTATCAGAACAGTGGATCCGATGGAATAACATAACATGTAGAGAGGCACTCAACTCATCATTTCATTTTAGGAAAATAAGAGAGGAAATCTCACTGTTTTTTTATTTTTTTCGTATAGTACATTTTTAAATATTTGAGAATCGTACATAAAATTTTAATTTAATGTGTTTGTTTTTCAGCCCTCCGTAAACCTGATATAAATCCCAAATTACCCCTTAACGTTGCAGTTAGATTGTTTAGGATTTGAATTTTTTTTTAATAACAATTAATATGAATTTTATTGTAAATGTGTTCACCTTAACATTTTACAATCTTTATAAAATCTAATAATACTTTAAGGCCAAAAATTAACTAAAAACACTACAAGCCTAAAAAATATTAAACTATAAAAGCTGAAGCAAGAGGACACAGTAACCCCGAAACGTTTTTTAAAAATATATATGGATTAAGGACCAATGTATTATTAGTTTTTAATTTTTTTATTTTAAGGGAATGAAATATCAAAAAAAAGTTATTATTATTGCTTATTGGTTTTTCATCAATTTTCAGATGAGAAGTTTCAAAATTATTCAATTCTCATTAAGTTAAGTATTAAAAATTCATTTTTATTTGTGTGTGTTTTTATTAGACCTATTAAACTCTTCTCGTTCATGCATCGTCCTCATATCGCTCTACTTTTGTGCTCTATGGTCTTTAATGTACCTCTGTCTAAATAGTTAAGTAAGTAAAACATCTCATGTTTCGGTTGACAGGGAATTATTTACTATTTTACGAGACCATAATGCAGCCTATTATGACCTATGGGTTTAAACTTTAGGGTAAGCTTATTTTTTATCGTTAAACTTATCTAGTCCTTTTAGTTAAAGTCGTTCGTACCTCAATTCTTGGATATTATATTGCAATCAAACACTTACATCCTATGTTGTCATCGGAATTTTCTTTTCTTCCGATTTACATCATCCGAACCCTTATGCACAATCCCTATCTATTACCTCAATAGTTTGAAACAGCTGTGACTCCGAGCTCTTTTGTAAATAATTTATTGGTGTTCGTGAAATAGCCAACTTCTCCACTCAAGTCCTGCAGATTTAGGGTTCTCACTCAGCCTCCATTGGTTTTCGATATGAGTATAGCGACTAGGATAAAAGCGCTGGTATTTCCTCGGCAGGTGTATGAGATAGCTTCCTCGTCTGTGTGGTAGTACTTTACACAGATATCGATGTATTTTAGTATGATTTATTTTACTCTATTTAATTCTTCTTTATTTTTCCTGCGTTTATAATTATGAATATTGTACGAATGTTAATAGTTTACTCTCCTGTGTGGCAGAAATATTTCGACAAACATAACTTATCTAAAAAAAACAAACAGCCAGTACTATCTTTTATCTCTGACCACTCCCGCTACTATAAACTCCTATATTTAATCATCGATGAACAATATTCAATTATTTAAATTATTTATTTAGTATTCATTATAAAGTATATCTGATTAATTAATATTTATTTTAAGAAACCAAATAAATATATTAATGTTTTTAATTAATTAAATTACTTCAGAGGATTCCATTTTTCTTATAATTATTTAGAGATTTTAATATTTGGTATTTTTAAATCGATCATCTAATTAAAATAGACCGAATTTATTTTTGTTGTTAATTTATTGGTTATTTGTTTTAGGATGGATAATGGGATTAGGTCGTACTGAGGAATTATTTAGAACTCGCATAAATTCTAAAGTTTAACTAATTAAAAAAAAATGATAATTTGTATTCAAAATACTGAAATTAAATTCGAAACATTCTTATTTGAGCCACATCTTCACATATTAACGGAATGGAGTCTACCATTGAAAATATTTCAATGTGTAACGTAAATAAACTGGTTTAGAATGTTCTTTATCTGTAACTGATCACGAAAAATACTTGGAATGCTGTTTTAGGACAGTTAAGAGTGTAATATACTTTTTTCACTTCCGTTGTACCTGCTTCTGTCGGGAGAATGTACTTTTTTGTTGATAAGGCGGTCAAGGACGAAGGATGAGTCTATGTGGGTCACTTTTACCCTTGGAACGTTCATAAGAATTCAGTTAATATCTAAAACATTTGACGAACCATAGTTCTAAAATCCGGATCTTTAATTATCTACAAATGGTGATTTATTTATTCAAAACAATACATTTACTAACGTTTATTGATAAATCTAACACCATAAAGGATACAGTGTACTAAATTTACTATAAAATAAAGTTATAAATTTACAATATTATATTTAATATAATTTAATCAGTAATTAATTGACCAATTATACAGAAAACAAATATGTTTTTAAATGATATAGAAGTAATTTTTTTTTTTTGATTATGTCAACTTATTTTGTGAAAACTTATGATGACTTATTTTGTGAAAAGTTTTTTGCTCGTCAATGATAAGGGGCTTTCCTCAGAAATTTATTTTGAAATTACATGTTCGGTTAAGGTAGGTATAAGTGACACAGACCGATGAATACTATTATATTAATTTTTTTAATGACTATTGTTTTTAGTCAATTTTTAAACACTAAAATTTGGAGAAAAACTATTATACCTTTGCAGGATTTTGTGCAGGACAAACTAAAGTCATGAGAGACTTTTGCCTATGCCAAATTGAAATTAATTATTCTTAATTCTTCTCAGGTTTTTCGAAGTTTAAAATGAAAAAAGAAATATAATTATTCGTATTTTATTATTGGTCAAACAATTTTATATAAAGTTCAATATAAATGATTAGAAAAATAATTTGATAATAAAATCTTACCATGTTTACATCTTCAAACGTGTTTACTACAAAATGACTTTGGAAAACGTTGATGTATGTATCGTGTTGAAGAAAAGCGGAATATAGGTGACAGTATGTTGTGCCAACTTCAAAAATAATATAAATGGCTGTGCACTCTAATAATATAAAGGCATCAATGAAAAATGGGCAAGACAATTGCTTATTAGAGTGTAATGAAATAATACAGAATACATAAACATAACAATATATAAAAAAAATAAACAGGAGAACATAAAAAAAAAATTGTTAATTTTGAGAGGTTTTAAATAGATAGTAAGAAAATGCTTATATTTCAGATTTGAATATAAAAGGTTCTTTTAATCTGGGTTGAGTTGAGTGCATCATATAAGTATAGTAGTGCAATGAATTGGAAACGTTGTTCAGTTCTTGTAATATATTGAAGAAGTTATAACAATGTTAATTCTTCCAGAAAGATGAAAATATTATAAATATTAAGTAGATTGAGGTTAGCTATGTTTCTTGAAGAAGTTAAAATATGTCGAGATTTAGTTGTATAAATATAAAATATTTGAAGTCAAATCTATTAAGAATATTAAAAACATTATAACAGGTTTTATACGCTTGGTAGTCATATTTAGAGTCTAAGTGGGTAACTAAGACGAGGCCAACTTGAACCTTCTCTTCTATTTTCTATTTTGTAAATTTATTATCTTTCAGTAGAAGGACTTTCTTCTTTAATTCAGAATATATAAATTATTTTTTGTTCTTACAATTCATCAATCAACTTCACTTGAACTGTACTTACTTTTGAGTTACACCGATGATATTTAAGATATTTAGATTCAGGTCAACTTAAACAGTTTTAATAATGTTAGTTGAATTTAATCCGAAAATCATTAAGAAAATAAACATAGGTTGACAAATGAAAATTTTACTGGAATTAGATTACCTTTACAATCCAATTATTTGTCATATTTATAATTGACCTATTGGAATCAATTCATCTATATCATAGTTTAAAATTGTTTTAAACTACATTATTTAAATTTAGAACTATTTTCACCTCATCAATTAAAAAAAAAAATTATAATCAAGCTTCCTAAATAGAAAATCCAGAATATCCGTTTTTTCCCTTCTGAAGCCGAAGCAGTTGAGAAAAAAATAACTTTGTATCGAATCTACTGAGAAGAATTTCTTTACAGCTTTAGTTGCTAAGCGTTTATACATAATTGCGATGTATATGCAGATATTGATATAATAAGTATATACGTTGATAAAATAAATATACGTATATATGTTTTTATAATTTATGTATTATATTATTTACAAACCTATTTCTTTACATGTTAAATACTTATTTGTCTTTCAATTGTGGATATGTAGAGTTCCAGAATAAATCTAGTTTTAGAATATATATTTAAAAAAAAACCTGGTTTGTCGTACAAATCGCTTTAAAAATATTGCAAGAAGATAGTTGACCGTATGAAGTTAAGTGTAGGAAGATCCGGGTGGCGATCAATAAAGATACAAAATGGTAAAAAAAAAAATATTTAAATACTTGTCAGGGCTGATGCGTAATGGTTTAAGACTACAACTCAGTTTTAAACCTTGAAGCACCAGCCCTGCAAAGCGGAGCGAAACGTTGATTAACATTTGTTTTTTTTACTATTTTGTACCTTGATTGACCTTCACCTAGAATTCCACTCTACAATCCACTTAAAGAGTACTTTTAAAAACATGGATACGTACTTCAATACGCAATATCATTGATTCCCAAAGTGGGCCCTGCAGCAATTCAGGCGGGCACATGTGCATTGGGGGGGGGGCCGATGAATAACTACAAGTTATCACGGTCAACAATATTGCAATGCTGATGAAAATTATGCCGAGGATTACTGTACTAGTAGCAGCACACCCGGTTCATCCTTCTCATTAAGATGATTTCGAATGTTTTAACTTTTTTATTGCATTCTATTCTGATTTCAACAAATAGTTTCATAATTTCAAAGTATAATGTTTCTAATTTATACCTTTCTTGGCTACATTTTACGTAAAATCTTTTTAAAAAGTAGAAACATAATACATATGTATTTCCAATTAATTGCTATTATAATTTTAAAAATATTAATTTCCAGAGGGCGCTAAGTAATATTTTTTCTGAAAAGGGGCGGTACGACAAAAATGTTTAAGAACCACTGGGCTATCTCATTGCTAATACTAGGCTGATTTATTTATTTATTTTTTTTAGCGGTGTAATTATAAATATTTTTCCCTAGATTGTGTGTGTACTCATCATACACATGTAACTCATGTGCACTAACGAAGTTTTCTTTTCTTTATAACTTTTATTTCCAGAATTTATGCTATGTAAAAAACGTTTAAGGGCTTTATGTAGAGAGCTTAGAGCCGTAGCTATTACTTACAGTTTGCTCGTTATGATTCACAGGTATTGGGGACTGAAAACATACTAAGCAAAAAATCGGCCTATCCATTCAAGAGATAATCATGGCATACCGAAGTGAGTTTTTTGGAATCAGGGTTAAACAGTTGAGTACTGCTAATCGCAAAATTTGACGTAGGTAGTAATGAAAATGAAAATCATACGTATTTTTTATGATTTTTTTCACAACCATACAGAGTGTTCAAGAGTCAGTTAACACCCCTTTTGTTTTGAGAATTTCGAAATGGAACCTGGTAGTCTTAGTTCTTACTAATGAAGTTTCTTTTCCTCATGTCGAAAAGCTAAAAGTGTGTCCAGTTAGCTCTGGAATTTCCAATGGTAAGAGGTATTTTCGATGTAACATCCTTTCAGAGAATGCTTTTGAATTTGGATTTTATATGTTTGATTCTAGATTTAAGTACGCTGGAGAAGAACTGTAACAGGTTATAAACTCTTCTTAACTACAAAAATAAACCTTGACGAAGACCTTCCAAAGTTGATTTTTGAATTTTAAAAACTCCCGAAAAAAGAGGGTGTCAATCGAGTCTGGAAGTATATTTAGCAGGTTATAATAATAATAGTAGCATCTTGACTTATATATTTTATTCAAATACGTTAATAGTATATTTTAATAAAAATTAAATTACTATAATATTACTATAAAGATGTTAGTCAGTTTTCCTTTCTCTAAATTGGCTTTGTTTTTGGTATAGACCCGACCTTTTTTAATATGTATGTTTATGCCTTATTCTACTAATTATTTACATTTAAATCAAACAATATTATAATTTAATTTTTTTTTCAGTACCTGATGTCTGGATGGTGGGGCGAATACAGCTTCAGATGCCAACCTGTAGATTATTCTTACAGTCCAGTGGCGTTAAGGGTGTGTATCCACATTTTTTAAATATATATTTATAATTTATTCTCTTATTATATTAATTTGAGTCTTTCTTATATTTAATTGAAATAAATAAAACAATCTCTATCATTACTGTGGGAAAAATGATCAGAAACACAAGTATTGAAGCAATATAAAATATTTATAAATAGTTGCGCATGTATTAATTTCCATTTTATTAGGTACTGTTCTTAAGGACAGATAATTTATAAAGGGTATAGGTAACTAAATAATTGCATTTACTTTTTTTGTTTTTTTAATTATTTCATTAATAATAATTGTTTTACTAGTTAATAAGAGAAATTTTTGAATATATAAAATAATTATTGAATATTAAAGGGGGATTTTTAATAATGCGGGGATATTTTGAATACTACACGGTGTAATATCGATAATCCGAACTAATTGCAGCAGAGGGTGTTCGGATTACTGAAAAGTTCATATTACAGGAAGTATTGTAAAAAAAAATCAATAGTGTAATAAAATTCAACCCTCTTTGTATGGGTTTATTTAAAACGTCATAAAAAAAATTAGTTCACATCAAAATTTGTATTATGTATATTTATACTATTAATTAAATTAGTTTTACTGAATCAAATGATTTATAAAATTGATATAATATATTTCTAATTCTAACAGAATATATCAGAACACTTTCATAGGATTTAGATCATCCGATATCGAAACTGTAAAAATTTTCACTTTAGATTTTCATGATGACTACAACAATTTGTCTACAGATCAGAAAGATAAAAATGCCCTTAATATGTGTACTTTTATTTGCAAACAAAAATGTTATTGCCTGCTGAGTTTTTTAACAAAAAAAAAAAAGTAACCTTTTTTTACGGCAGTTAGGATTACTATAGTGTTCGGAGCACCGATATTTCACTGTATTTTAAGAATTTGGTAGTTTTAGTATGTTTTTTTTTTTTTTCTGAGCGAACACTATTTTGCTAATATACTTTTAGTATATCACAGGTATACTATCAGGCACACTACCCTATATCATATACCATCTTTTCATTTTCGTGTTATTTTATGTAATGAGGATATTTAACTTTTATTTCATACAATATAGAGGTGCGTGATTTTCTTTATTGTTTAAAAATGAACTATAAATCTGCTATTGGGTCTAGGGAGAAATTCTTCACTCCGGAACCATTGACCTAAATGCTATTTTCAAGCTGAACATACCATTGCTAATAGCGTTCAACAGCTGGGGTTTTATAAATAACATCTCTGTGTGATTGCTTTTGTCGATACTATTCATCCGAAAATAGTTACTACCGTCAACCTCCGGGTTCAGATAGATAGATAAAGATGACAGATATAGATAGATATATACGATTCAACATTCGGTATTATGGGAATGGTCTATATCTAATGTTAGCCTATGTGGTCCCAGACGTACAAAAATTAATTAGAAATATTTTAAGAAAATATATATAATCTACGAAAAAAAAGTGTTTTTGAGTAATTGTTATTTAATTTTTACATTCATTCAGGATTGAGGGTTTTACGAAGGATTTTGGATTTGATTTAAGAGGAATTCCAAGGTCTAGTTCAGCCCCAAAGCTCAACTTCGTATGTCCAGATAGGCTTTGTTATAGTTGTTTAGATCAGTCTTTTGTAATGAATTAGTTAAAGAACAAAAAATTAAACCATACATCGTAATGATTTATGTTTAGTCGAGAGTTTTACTCCACCACCCAAACCCATTATTCTATAAATATGATTTTTACTGTTTTTTTTTTTCAATTTTATTTTTGGTGTTATTAGAGTAGTATTTGAGGATTATGTCAGGATTTCAGTTTTTAGTAGAATTCCTACTAGTGTAACATTGTAAATCAGTGAATGATTTCATAGTTGATTAAATAATAGTAATTTTAACATTGAGTCAAAATATAATTAAATGAATTTATACAAAATAAAAAGAGAAAAATATAACTAATTGTTGGGTAGCAAAAGAAATAGTACCCTGAAGAAAAGGAATATTCTCAAATGTTGAGTTTATTTGAGAAAAAAAAATTACATTTTTTTTCTCTAAAAATATTTATTATATAAATCTTTACTTTGCTTGCTTCTTAAGTATAGCATGTTTTGTAATCGTATGATATCTTTGATATGCATTTTTAGCGGATCTAAGATATGGATCAGACCAGAGTCCAAAAAAATAGTTTTCGCCTTATATTTTGAAGGCTTTTTGCTCATGGTACCTGCGTGCCAAATCAGGCATTCTGCTTGACATATTAATTGCTAATAGGTTAAAAACGTGTTTTTGTCTTGTCGGTAGCATCGAAAGGGCTCAACCACATTTTATGAAACTTTTTAATCCATTTCTTCTCAGGGATTAATGATATTTTTTAATGAAAAAATTTATTTTAATTTCTGGTTTGAATTAATGTCTAGACTTGTAAAATTAAAATATAAAATGTCAGATATAGTTCAAATAACTAAAATATAACGTTTTTTCTTGAATTGCTAAAATGCCCAGGCAAAAATTCACCTGCACGCAGACTGCTTCCAAATATTTCAAGAAAATAAATTTAATACTTTTTGTCTTTATTTTTTATCACTATTTTTAGCTAAAGAATATATTATTGAAATCATGTAAAAATTACGAATTAGTTTCGTGCAAAATGTTTATGTTCGAATTTTTACTCTTTAGTAGTTCAGATACAAATTTAATCATAATTAAAAAAACATTCCGTTCCCAATGTGTATTAATTTTCAAAATTGCTAATTGTATATTTTTTGTATCAGCTAACGTAAAAACATACAAAAATTATATGATTTCTACTCATAGGCAGAAATTGGTTAAAATCTACTCTAAGTATTTTTGTTTCAATTACGCATAACTCGAAAAGTATGCATTTTATGATAAATTATATGTATAATATTTTGAAAGATAACTTAATTTTATACGAAAACTAAAAAAAAAATTAATCGTCTAAATTGGACAAGTTTAACGGAGTATTGAAGTTCGGACCCTTGTTTCTAAAAATATTCCGCGCATGTTCCCGAGGAAACCAGTTCGCTTTTTACTAGCTTCTGGAATAACCAAATAGATCTCTCGGTACATTCCAGATGCTCGTTTAAAAATGTTTAATTTGTTTAGTAAGCTGAACAAAAAATAATATCTATCAAACCAATAGTTGAAAGAACACAGACCAATTTTTCTCATAAATGCTTTCCTCGTAATTCTGGACAGATATATACCTCAAAAATGTGGAAGAAAATCAACATCTAACTGTACAAAGTGATTTAATCTTAGATATGAGATGACTTAAAGAAATTTCTGTAAATATATAATATATTTTCAGCAATCAAATATCACCTCACACAACGAAGTGATTTATCCCTACTTTTAGGCATTTTTTAAAAATTATTACTGGTTTGTTAGTTACCCAGAATATTTTTTTGGCGAATATGAATACATACAATGAGGTAAATATGTATATAAATATCCACATCTGTATCGCCCCATTAAAATAAATTAACAGATTAAAAAACGCTCGTTATTACTGGGTTCACCAGTTTTCATTTTGGGTCAGTTAGACTCAGAAATCATGATTTCAAGAACAATTTTTTCACACTGTAAGATTTTATGCAGCTACGATGCAGTTACCTATCTCTAGTTTCAGTCTTGACCTCGACACCTCTACCACGAAAGGAAAAGTTCATTCTCTGATGGTGCAACGATCTATAATACTGATTAGCTTGAAGCGATATCGCTGGTTTGCTTGAATAGTGGCACATCTGATAAAAAAAATTAATCTACTTTTTAATTGGACGTATTTCAAAGATAGCATCGTGATTACCAACAAAATGTCTCAAAGGTCTGTTACAAAGTAATAATGTATACTTAAGATCTGTGCAGAATAGCCAATAATAAAAATTATTGAGACTTAATGTGGATTATTTTATTTTAATTGAATAATAATACTAGTCTCGAGCAAGATATTGTTTAATTTAGGGTTTTTTTTATTAACAACGGGAGTGTGTTTTCACTAATGGATGCCAAGGCAGACTGTCCTAGAACAAAGTACCATACCTGTTGCTTTGTTCTCAGCAGTATCATCGTGTCGCCATCTACTATTTTATTTATAAACCAAAATAATTTTCCTATTTTCTGCAACAGATGTCAGCAAACATATATTATTTCATTATATTTATTTATTTTTAATGCTTTTTATATGAATGTTATCAATTACATCACCATTATTTGTTGCTTAACTATGTGGCACATTGTATTGTTTATTAATAATTAATAAACCGAAAAAAAATAAGAAAATAATAATTTCCAGAAAATACCATTTTCACAATAAAATTAAGAAGATAAAAAAAAAGAGGTTACAATATATGGAAGCCATACTGACTGACCTTTGTACTTGGAGATGTACTGTTCACATTAAAGATTATGAATATGATATGTTGCCTGTAACTAATGTTATTTTATCCTGGCTTAATGTAGGAAAATACAGTAGAAATAGATAAATTTCTATTTACCAGTCAATCAATAGATTAAAATTTACTTTTAATTTGATTAAACAGTTATTAATTTAAATTTCTACTTGCTACAGGTATCAGAGAGTTTTTATAATTTACATTTAATGACATTATGGATTGTTCACAATTCCTAGAGCTGATATTATTTTTAACATATAACACGTTCCAATACCCTAGGAACAGGTTTCTACCTCCTTCTTGTCATCAACTTGAAGATTATCATAAATTATCTTGTCTGTATAATTCCCGTGTTTGGCATTGACCTTTTGCTTCTAGTATTTCTGATTTTTTATCTACTTATTTTTTGTATTTTTTTTTTTAATGTTTCCTCTATAGACTTAGCGACCTTTCTTGGTTTTAGGAACTAATTTATTTGTTAATAAAGTTACTATTTGTTACTAAGTTAATTTTTATTTTGTGTTAGCCCGTCCCTTCTTTAGTTACGCAACCTAGCCTTATATAATCTTGAATTCATAGTAACTTCGTTCAAATATCTGTGTATTTACTACTACACCTTCGTTACGTGATCGAAATAAGCAACTCGTTCGTTAGTTTATTTCTTATTTATGTATAATGTAAGGGGCCTAGAGTAGCCGTTTGGACTAAGACGATCGGTATTGGTAATCAGAGTTAATCGTCAAATAAGTAATCATACGTCGAACTTTTTCAGTCCATGGATGGGAAGGACCGTTTGTAGCCAAGGGAGTTAAGGCGTAGGCCTAAGCAATTTCGAAACTGCAGCAGCACCAGTTCGAGTCCGCCCCGGGAGGGAGGCGTTAACTTTTATTTTTGGCGGTTCCACGGAATAAAAACTTGATCCCCCCACTATGGTTGAATTGGTCGATTACCTGTTGATAAACTTTCCCCCACTCTGTATGTCACAAATGAGCCGAAGTTTAATATTAAGGATTTTTTCTTCATGAAGTACATTAAAAATTTCGTCGAGTTCAGTTGTTTTTCAAACCTCCTCAGCACTTAATAATTGGGTTAGAGGATTGAAATTATGTATTTGAATTAAAATGGTGTCAGAGAAGTGTCTTTTGATGTCCCAACTTTTTTCTCCCAATTCTGAAACAGTTAAATCACTTTACATGTCTTTCGCAAACGAAAATGACTTTAAATACGACCTTATATTTTAATGAGTTTTTTATGCATTTTTTTTTCAAATTTAAATGAGTGACTACAACTCATGGTTTTCTTTTTAATTGCTGTTGCAAAACTACATTTGATTGTGTTGAATTACACTGACGTAGATGTCCATGTGAAGTGAATATAATACACAATTGGATCCCATCCCTTTGTATTTTTTAAATTAAGCACCTTCTCGAATAGTCTAGGCTGTTGTTGCAAGTCGAAGCTTTGAGTGCAAGCCGTGTGAGGATCAGTAACAGGTTGATGGAACTCGAGAAATCTTCGCTTCCTCTAACCTATTTACAATTTTTCAGATTCGTTGTCATAACAGGGTTATGTAGTCTATCATTCGCGTGCATTGTAAATTTTATACTCCTCTCTTGTTCTTCAGCAAAATCTGGAATTTATAATGAAATAAAGTAACTTTTTTCGGATTGTGTTAGTTAATCAGATTTTAGAAACAAATTCGTATCGGACAATTTTTTGATGTGACGCCTGTAGAAGTAATTCGCCAAAATCAGAATACATCTTTTTACGATTTGCTAATAAACGGTGTAGAAAAACGAATAGAACGATATCGTTTTAAAATCTATTTCAATTAGAAACCGTCATCATAATTTCGGTTTCATCGATAGGTTGATGAGACTACAATGGCTATCACGATGACGGGATATTTATTTCTGAAACAATTTTTTAGAGCGCGTCGGATCTAAGAAGTAGTTTTGATGTGTAAATGATTATCAGAACACGTAACGAAGCAAGTTAAAATAAAATAGTTAAGTATACTGGATATGGTTAGATTAGCAACTGTACCCTCTTAAATTTACTACATGGATGGCATCGTGATGACTGGGCTAAAATAAGATCAAAATAACGAAAATTATAGAGTTTATGGGGAGTGAAACTGTTAATTGAAACACCATGTATATCCTTTCGAGGACGGTTCATCTCGTCAAATACTGTACGTTCTCAGAATGAAGTCTCGAAGACTAACTTAGATTTACGGTTCTTTTCCTTGTCACGTGTTTGTCCTTGGTAGATCGAAATACAACTTATAATTTATTATTACGGTATAGACAGGTCTTCAGTAATCTTTGCCAAAGAATTCTCATTTAGCAGTTTTAAACTTCGTCAGTATTCTATAGTGTGTCAGACCTAAGTTCCCGTTTATATTTGGAGTGGCCAATAATATTTCAATATTTAAAAAAGACAACAGTCATCTGTCGGTGGAATATCAATTTAAAAAAAATCCATTTGCTGTTTTAATTTTTCAATTAAAAAAACATTGGCCTATCACACACAAAGGCGTGCTTTATGTTTAACAAAATAAACTGGTTTCTTCGATTTAAAGGTTTTAACTATATATGTATATATATAGTTGGCCGTAAAGATTTAAATATAAGTAGATGGTCAGGGTTGCGGTCAAAAAAAGAAGAACAAATAGTTAAAAACCATTTTAATGTCCGACGTTTCGCCCCACTTTGCAGGGCTTCATCAGGGCTGTTCAAAGCGAACGGTTGAACAAAGGTTCAAGTGCCCTGATCTGACCTAAGACCGAAGAATGCTATACAGAAATTAGAGAAACATGTAAGTAGCTTACCTACTGGTTCTACAATTAATCAAGCTAATCCTTTACAGTGTGATAACCAAACCTCTACAATGTGATAACCTCACCTCTACTCCATTATCATTCTCAAAAATCACAAAACGAACCGTTTTCAAAAC
>NW_027113072.1:518263-520201 GCF_000696795.3 Halyomorpha halys | reverse complement strand
CAATGAGGATAAGACCTAAATGTTTTATTAAAATCGTTAGAGCCATTTTTAAAACAAATAAAAAAAAAGAGAAAATCTATTATATTTAGTGGCACTTCTAGTCGGTCGATTTTATCGAAAAAGTTGCTGTCACTGTATGCCAGGTATAAATCCGCCTTAAATTTGTAATTTAAATTTCGTACGATTTTTCGTTTTTGAGCTAAGATGTTCACACACGGACCCTTTGTGAGACTTGGTTATATTGACTCAGGAGACCTCAAAACGTATATATCCGTCGAAACCTTTAATTCGTAATTTTGAACGATCACTACACGCTCCCTTATTATATATTCCACATGTAAGTTAGTGAAAGTAAAAATCGATAAATTGATTTTTTTTGTTCAGTTATATGAGCAATTTTAATCTTTTGCCTCCTCCTCCCTTTTAAAACCAAACGACTAGAATAGATATGTGATTTATCCAAAAGTACCCCAAAACACTGCAGGGTTATATGATAATTAAGAAGGTTAATATAGTTTTTTTGGATCGTTTCGTTGCCTTATCGTTTAGGTAGTTACTCAGTAATACTTACGAAACTTGTTAAACCCCATTCCCGAACGATTTCTCCAATTTGAACTGGAATCGAACTCAGTTTTCTGATTGTTGTAACGCAACCACTTCACCGCTTCCGGAAGCGGCTAAATAAAAATAATAATAAATCCGTGACACAACGTGTGTCCCTTGTTTGTTGTAGAGCAGGGGGATTGGTTGGGGCCGTATTCACGTCTTCTTGGGCCGTGACAAACATAACACTGAAAGATATAGTAACATGAATCAAATTATTATTCTATCTTGTTTTCAGATTTCGATCGGTGTATTATAATTATAATATTAATATTTTATATTATAATATTAATATTAAAACTAATCAGTTTTAATATTAATATTATAATCGATCCACCCTCTGTAAAGAGAAGGCAGTGTTCCCTTGATAAATATTTGATGAAATGTGTAACAATTAGTTTCACCAATGCACTTATATTATTTTAGCGCTTTTATTTTTACACAAGACAGCCTCGAATTTTTATTTTTTTTTTTAATTTCAAATTTTTAACAACATTAAGTTTGAGTTAAGAAATATATCCTTATTAGATTTACTTCCCCTTTTCTTCTTCTAAATTTAACATATCTCAGTTTAATAAAAACTACTAGTAGTATTAGTATACATGTCTGTCATTGCTTATTTGTGAAATCCTGTTTATGGGAGCAGAAATTTAATTAAAGTTTACAGGGACCACCGTTTTTTTTTTTTTTTTTTTTTTTTGTAAATACTAATTTCATAAATTGTTAAAACAATTTTTAAAAATTTATTTTCTTAAGGGAATATTGTTGATATTAAGTTATGGTAACACTTCTGGTTGAAAAAGTCACCCCATAGGTCAGAAATATCTAGGTTAAACGCCCCAGTTTTACTATAGGTATAGCTGTATTTGTGCATCTGGAATCTAAATAAGAATATTATTTTACGTTTTCAATAAATCCGCCCCTACCGAGAAGAAGATGATTAGTTAACGAGGTTATGAGTTAACTTGATTAGTTAACATCTTCCCGATTAGTACGGAAATAATAACTGTTTCGATATCTTTCTACTGGAACAGCTCTGATGAAGCTCTACAAAGTGTCACGAAACGTCCGCAAATAAATAGTTCCTAACTATATTTTGACCTCACCCCCGACCATCTTCATAATTTGAAAAATACGGTCAATCATTTATAATTTACATATAATGATATAATTTTTATTTTTTATATCCAATTCCAATTGCAATTCAAGAGAATTATAAATAAATAAACCTGTACGTATTAAAATATTAGAAGAAGATAACAATATTAAATTGCAATGAGTGCCAATATTATATAATGGCGTTGCTTTCATTTCTTTTTCAAGCTATCTTAAAAA
>NW_027113072.1:514852-516078 GCF_000696795.3 Halyomorpha halys | reverse complement strand
ATAAGCTAAAATAAATATAGAGCGTTTAGAAAAAAGTGTATAAGAAGGAAAAGGAAGAAGTATGGAGAATTTAAAATAAAGAAAGATAGAAATAATAGAAATGGAAGGTAGACTTACATGCTTTGTCAGAGGTTCTGATTATTTTATTCGTTACTAATATATTATATATTAATTGTTTATTTGTGCGTAGGTACTTAAATTAAAACATAATTATAATGTTTACTATTATTTTTTCTGTCTATCTTTATTCTCCTAGAATGTTTTTGTTTTGTTTTTGTTCAGACCACAAAAATTGATTCATCCAAGTTTAAAATGTTCTTCAATTGCAGGCCTATTATGCCAAAATCAATTTATAAAAATGTATACTGTTATATATTAACTTTAACTATTTAACAATTTGCTTATTCATATCTTACTCTTATCATCTAAACTATACTTAAAGAGTGAAATAATAAATAAGCTAATTGTTAAATAGTTGAAGTAAAAGTAATAGAATTCAATATTTCCTGCAATTAAAAAAAAATAGAACTTGGATGATTAAATTTTAAGAGTCTCCTTGATAATAGTACAGATAGTGGGAGAAAAGGATCAACAGAAATTTTTGTTTAAATTAAAATGATCATTTTAATTAACTATTGTGTTATCAAATTTTTCTTTACTGCATATTTATCTTATGTTCATGTTATTTTATAAATATTTTAAAATTCAAATGATAAAACATTAGTGCAAAAGAAATAAATAGTTCAATAGGTTGTAGACATGATTTGTGTAATTTATAAATAACTACAAATTATTTATAGTTTGTCATTTTTATTTGCTATGCATTTATAGATTAATGTACGACTATTAGTTGGAAAAAGTTCTAACATAGATTCAATTTGAGAAAATGGTTGGGTGTTGCGGTCAGTGGAGTAGTTGTGAACATAAATAAGTGAAACTTATTTTATTTGTGCCTGATAAGTAAACAAAATATAAATTTCATTTATTTTTGTCCATTAATACTACACTGACTATAACACCCATTCATCTTTTCCTTACATAAATCAATAACATTTTTCCTTACTTTATCAAACTTGTACCGATACAATTCATTGATGGTAATACAAAAACTTCAGTTAGGAGGGCTCCCAAGGTTGACTCACGGTTAAAGTAACAGAATAAATAATTATTTGCTACACTCAGATTAGAACCTGGTGCCGTGTACGGGGCTTCGGGGTTTCTAAGCC
>NW_027113072.1:511652-513558 GCF_000696795.3 Halyomorpha halys | reverse complement strand
CCATTCGTAATAATTTATTTAAAATATAAATACTTTTTGTTGTTGTTATTATTATTATTATAAAAGTTCTAGCCATAAAGAAAGTAATTTAGATTAAAATAGGAAATTACATAATGATCTTCACCTGTGAAGCTATAATGAATAATTATGAATTTCATTCTAGATATTTTCAATTTTTTTCTTTCTTTTAAATATTGATTTTATTATTGAAAGCAACCAAATTCATTTTGAGAGTGGGACAATACTTAAAATGAGTTTACATACTTTTGGTGTATGAAATGTGAATCTATTTAAAAATTAATGATATTTTTATTTCATTCTCAAATTAATGAGTGTTTTAACCACATATTATTTTTGTTTATAGATGGCAGCAACTTGTTGGTGGTATTATTTCTCAAAGTTCACGGAGTTTTTTGATACTGTAAGTAGTGAAAATTTGTTTAAATATTTATAAACCTATTAATTTTTAAATTTGCTCATTAAGTTTGATATTACAAATTCAATTTATTACTTCTTGTCAAGAATTATGTAATGTTGCATATATGTATATATTTACAGATTATTATGTATTCATACCAAGGTCCATATTACAATCTGAATTACTATCGCTATTGTTAAGAGTTTTTCTCTCAATTTTATATAATTTAAAAAACAATATTGCTGATCTACTGGTTAGATTTGTGTATGAGAATCTTCATTATGTTTGTTTTTTAAACAAAATTATGAGAATTGAGGTTTTATAACCTGAAATATTCTGAATAATAATAAATTAACCTGGTCGCTACCAACAGTTAACCGTTCCATAACAAATTAGGAAAATATGGTCATGGGTGCTGTTAGCATTGAAGAAAATTAATAAGTGACATTTATATTATATTAGTGATGTTTATATTAATATAACAATAATTTTATTGTACCAACCTTTTGGCCTGAATTGCTTGTCAGCTTGCTGTTCCTCTTCAGAGCAACAGTTTCTGAAAATATCGCAGTGTTAGTGTTCCTCACTCCTCCCCAACCATCTTCTCATATTAATTCACGTTCAACAACAAGCACATCATAATGATTCTGTTACAAATTTTCGGTGATCAGATCTATTTTTCTTAATATACTTGATACTAAGTTTTGGGTGATGTAAATGTTCAGACCAAATTAACTCGACTCTATAGTGCAGTGAAAGTCAGTCAGATCCAATGAAGAACAAAACACTACTCAGAATTCACTCAGATGTACTTCAATTATCTGTGCTTAGCCTGACACACTCTCTCTTGGACTGCACTAGGCCCCGACAACTATTTTAATTCAACTAAACTGTATTCTTTCTTCCAGTTTGTGTAAAAAATAAAAAATAATACAAAGAATTAATTAGTACAAGTTTTTATTATCTGCTAATATACTTTCCATAAAAACTTCTATTATTCATATTTGTTCGAACTTCATGTGAATATTTTTAGTACATGTCTTTATTAAATATAGTTTTGGAAGATATTCGGTATGGTGATCATTAAAGGTACAAAATATTTTTATCAGAGGTGAAACCTGGAGATATCAAAGTGATTTCAATATGAACTGAAACCTAGAAATATCAAAGTGATTTTGAAATTTCCATGTTTCAGCCTGGATAAAGCGCTGCACAGTGGGGCAAAACATTGGTTACTAATATATAGTTTTTTTTTCTATTTTGTACCTTTCTTGACCACCACCCAGACTATCTTCCTACATTATACATTATACACGGACAACTATCATTAGTTATCTAGTATCATTAGTTATGTATTACACACATGTATCATCTACTATCATTAGTTATGTATTACACATGGACAACTATCATATCACTTAGACAACTATCATTACAACTATTATGAACATGTTTAATTTTGTTAGTAAAATGTCCAATGTTACATTC
>NW_027113072.1:494998-511522 GCF_000696795.3 Halyomorpha halys | reverse complement strand
TTACTTTATTTTGAATTCAAAATATTCTAAAGATAGTACTGTAGACTGTGGTTATTTTTTCTCCTGGGATCCTCCTACAAACTATCCCAACATAAGGCTGTCTCAAACTAATGCCTATCTACATTTTATATTAACACAATTTATGTTTTATTTCATATCAACATTTTATTTTATGTTAACAACCTATGGAATATTTTAAATTAAAAAAAGTATTGCCAGATGTGACATTATTAAACCAAAACAGTGATGTTTTCTTAATCATTATTTTTTTTTTTTAGCTTAAAAGTATTTTTAACTATAAAAATTATACTGTAATTGTTATTGTTTGTAGAACATACCATACATTTTTATTTTATTGAAGGAAAATTGGAATTTCCTTGTGTACCTCATATTATATATATAGAATATTTTTCAAGGAACATTCAAGTGTGATAGATATGATTGTACTTATTTATTTAATAAACGGAAAAAGTTATCTTTAATTTTTAAGGTTAAGTACTTATTTCCTTTTTCTTTTTTTTGTTATATTTATTATATTAGTTGTATTTAATAATTTTATTTATTTAATGCAATATATTTTGTTAAAAAATAAATGAAAAAATAAGTCTACTACTGTCAGATATCTTAGTTTCTTTACTTTATTTTAACATGACTTAAAGTTTTATTTTTCTACAGCTCTTTTTCATACTTCGGAAAAAGACAGAACATGTTTCAACACTCCATGTGATTCACCATGGTATAATGCCCATGTCAGTTTGGTTCGGGGTCAAGTTTGCTCCTGGTAAGTGAGAAAAACATTATGTTCGTTTTATATGTATCATTTCTGAAATAATTTTTGTTAAATTTTATTTCTAACAGATTTAATTAACATAATTTGATCAACAAAATATTAAAAATTATTTTTTTTATTACTATTTTTCGTTAAATTACCAATAATACCTAATCTTAGACTACTCTGTTTCCTCATCACTATGGCACAAATTCATTTCATTGAATGGGCTGAACATATAATGTTTGAAACGGAAACCTATTAACACCTTTGTGCCTTACAACTTTGGAAAGTTTCCTAATGGGTTTTGTAAATTTTTGCCCTCACATATTTTGTTTTAGAAGTTACAACTATCGTTCAAACTACCTTAGTATATTTTTCAAATTTCAATTTGAACTGTGATTTGTTTAAAAAAATTTAATTTACAAGTACCACTATTTTTTATTTTTAATATTTCAATTGGGTTTGTGTTATATCCAAACATTATTAAAATGTAGAAAAACTAGTTTTTAATTGATTTAAATGATAATGATAGCTGATCATCCCAGTTTACTGTAATTTATTTATTTTTTTAAATTAAGCTTGACATAATATATATATGTATATATGTAGTCTTCTTTATGTATTACAGACCCTAACTTATCTCAAAATTAGGTTCAGGCTCAGTTAAAGCTCTTACAATGTCTAGTTTTCCTTATAATCTAGTAATTTAAAGAAGAAGAAAAAATAGTGGCTTGTATAAACTTTTGAGTGAAAGATAAATAGTTAAAGTACTTAATTCATTTGGTATCGGAGGGTTATGAACTATCTTAAGGGGAAAAAAATATGGAAAATATTGTCAGATTTTTGAAAATCAATATGGGGACAAAATTTTTACATTGTTTGTTCCATAAGAAAGAATGATTGAGATTATTGAATCTGAATTTAAATATACAGTTTAAATTAAAAAGTCAAAATTGAATTATAATTTTAAAAAGTAAAAGGAGGATTTTGGTATGGTGCTCAACTTTTAACATTATATCCAATTAATTTGAAATATCGGTTATCAGTAGAAGTATTTGAAAACTTTACTTTTTTCTCAACTACATTCCCATTCATGAATGTTGAGATTTTTGGGACATTCTTTGTTAAAAGTTAGCTAACAAGAACGTTTAATTCAAGTTGTTTTTCAACAAAACATTGATTGACAGGTAAAAGAAAAATATTTTCCAAAAATGTTGAAATGTTGCCTTAAGAACTGTATCCTATAGCTTAAAAAGTTTTGATACTCCATTGATGTTGTGGTGTGTTGAGCTTCTCGGCAATCTGCTATATTATGGTTTATGATTATCATTTGTACTTCAAATGTATTATTTCAATTCTAACATAGCATATGTTGGCTACTTCTCTTCTTCTTCCCAAGTTAAACATTCCTTTTGAATATCAATAATTTTCTAACCCCTCTGGAACCTATAAATTTTATTAGACCTTTTTTGGGGAAAAAGTACAAAATTCTGGATATTCACATAATTTCCGTTTGTTTTCGTTAAAGAAATGAACACTATAATTGTTTGAGATTTTTATTAGAATAGAAATTTAAACACCCTGACTTTTCTTTCAAAATTTAGACATTAGAGAATCAACAATGGATTATAACAAATCTTACCATTAGGTCTAATCTATAGAAAAATTCTATGAACTTCTGTCGCCAAATATACATATTGATGTATTTTTTTTTTTAAACATAATAAATCAGAATGTGGTTTGGGGTAGAAACAATAGTATTAAATTATTTTTTTTTTTTATTATTTGTTTCATAGTTTTTGTTATCAAATCCAATTACTGTAGCATTTAAAGAACTCGGTACAAGATAAGTTAACACGTTGAACTTTCTTAACTCAAACTTTTCCTTTCTTAAATTATGTATTGTTCCTTAGAGATTAAGTGTAATAAAAATGATTATATATTAATAACATTATTATAAGTATAGTATTTCTATCTGCTGACTTATAAAATATTCCTTTATTTTTACAGGTGGACATAGCACATTCTTTGCTCTGTTGAACACTTTGGTACATATCATCATGTATACATACTACATGCTGTCAGCATTAGGACCAGAGTATCAAAAGTAAGAAATTAATTCAGTTTGTTTTTATCTCAGAACTCATCTTTTAGTTAAGTAGATTCCAAATCATCAGATATTTGGAGGCTACTTTTGAATAGTCTAGGCAATATACTCTCTTTTGGATATAAGAACAATTTCTAAATAAGTTTCTTCCATGTTGCAAGTTTGTAAAGATACTAGATAAAACAATTGATTTATTTTAATAATTTTCTGTTATTGTTGGAAGATAAAGTGATCAGGACCATGATTTATCTTTTGACTAGAAGCAGGTACTTGTTTGAATGGGCCAATTGTACAGATATTTGAAGGGTCTGAATAATTTAAGACATGAAAACTGGAAATCTATCTAGCCGTTCACTCGAAAAACTTTATATATTTAGAAACAGGCATGTTAAACGTAATTAGTACTGTGCTTTTTCAATATTTTTAGCTTTTTGGAACATTCATGGAATATCATTGTGTAATTTGAGCAATAAAACCTGTGAATTGGTTAAATTTTTAGCTAAAAATATTGTTGTATAAGCACAGATAGACAGACTTAACATGTTTGATACTAATCATTTTCAGGATCTTGGGCTAGACTGGTTTCATGGCATATAGTTGAATTATTTGAGTTATAAAAAATTAAAATTGGCTGAACTGTTTGTTGATTTATAAAAAATAAAAATTGGCTGAACCAATTGTCACCTAGATACAAAAAACGGATTATATTAAAATCCTGAACACTTTATTTACCCTATTTGTGGTTAGTTGAGTAACATTATCAAGGGAACCTGTAAAAATTAATTTTTAAAATATTTGTTGGTGACCATACTGTATGGCGCTACGTAATGAAATTAATATTTCATTTAATAACTAATTGCCAAGCTCCACAAAAAAAGAACCCTATGTTTGACGGTGAAGGTAATCTTAAAAACGTTTTATTTTTTGGCTTTGATGCACAGGGCCCAATCTACATTCCACAGGAACTGATTTGTTTTGCATTGATTTGTCTGTTGAAATCTTTTTAATCCAATTGATACTGTTGAGATTTGTTACTTCTCTATGTAATTCTCTTTCTTTTGATATTTCATTCGTCAAAATCCATCACTTCTTAAAGCCGGAAAAGATATCGATACTACTGTATTATATATATGTATGATTTTATGTGACCTGTTTATAGTTAGTTTGTTCCCTTAATTTTTGTATTTATTAATTGTTTTATTATTTGTTTACAGATATATCTGGTGGAAAAAATATTTAACTTCATTGCAGATGGTACAGTTTGTTCTGATCATGTCTCATCAGTTTCAGCTTCTATTTACCTCTTGCAATTATCCAAAGGTATTGTTGAGCAGCTTTTACTTAAGAATATTTTTTATTTTTATAAATGTGAATTCTATTCAGTTGATTTATTTAATGAGTATAATTATTTCATTGTTCTCTTTTTTATTTATAGACTTTTTGATGTAACAATTGTCTACTCCAAAATTTTATCCTAGCTATCTAGTATATAATCTAAATTCATAATTAATATGCATTTATTTATATGAGAATGTTTGATCAATCATTAATACTGATACACTACAACTGACACAATTTAATATTCATTTGGGTTTTTTAATTTTACACATTCAGTTGTATTATTATTTATTTTTTTTCATAGGAATGACTTCATTTTCTGACAAAATTATTAGAATTTGTCTATATTTTGTAAAATAGATCTTTTTAACGACAATTATCTAACACAAGATCTAATTACCTTACTTATCAGAATTTGAGTTTAAGTTTGACTTGTTTTATGAGTTTTTAATATTTATCTTATTGCCTTCATTAATGAAGAAATTGTATTGTTATTTTATTTATTTTTTCAGTCATTCATGGTTTGGATTGGTCTCCATGGTGTATTGTTTCTGTTTCTCTTCTCTGATTTCTACAGAGCCAAGTATATTGGAAGGAAAAAGGAAAAAGTTCTTCCTGTATCTAACAAAGGAGCTTGCATGGTAACTATACACTTTTTTTAAGGGGGTACTTGCATGAATTTTAAATGTTTATTCGTTGATGAAGATTAGGTTACCAATGAAGCACCAGCTAATTTCCTACACCCACAAGCATTATCATTCTGTTTACTTGGATTGTTTGCATTTTTGTGGAACTATTTTTAACTTATTTTCATTTAAATTAAAATAAACTATTAATTCAATGAGTTTTATTGAATTAAATAAAAAACAAAATATTTGTTATTACTTCCATGAATTTAAGAAATAAAATAAATAACAGTTGGTATGGTATTTAAATTCAGGTCTGAATCATAAAAAATAAATCCCTACTAATTAATTTTATCAAAAATTCTCTATTTTGCAAATGTCCAAGTAAAAAATAAGCTGTAATATAGGTAATTGCTAACTTTTTATGATGATAATTACCTAGATTTAGTATCTATCGAAGTTTATCTTATGAAGATTAAAAAGTTGATTCATATTTTCTTGACGAGAAAATAAAAATTTATAGTTTCTCTTTATCTTTATTCGGTACTTACTGATAACTTTTGGCTGGACTGATTCCCACTGACATTTAAATTTTACCATTTGTCCAAAACTCAACAATTATCAATATATTTAATTTGGGCAAATTAAAAGATGTGTGTATATATTCTTCATCCTATGATATCTTATTTGTAAGATTTTGTATTTACCAGGTGTACAAGTCACTCAAGGCCACTTTCTGTTCATTATATTCTCTCTGTACACCTAATGCTCAGTTATTAGTTAAATATTTATGCTTTTTATTATTTAAATTTCAAGTTATTAAAAGTGATTTTGGTTATTGTTTTAATATATTGATCTATCTTTTTATTACCAGTTGGATGGAATGCCTGTTGCTTTGATTTACTTTTTATTATTTTCTATTTTTTAAAACTATGTGAAAACTAGTAACTCATAAACTTGTAATGAACTATATAGTTTACTGTTAAATGAAAAAACAAATATCACAATAGTGTGGATTTAGTTGTTTAAGAATATGGGAGAAGAAAAACACTTTAATATGTGCAGGTTATTTTTTACTGTCTTCGTAAATTAATATTCTGATATTTAATGTTTAATAATGCAATGTTTATTTTGTTATGACATTAATTTAGACAAAATATTAATTTTTTTAATATATGTCTTTTCGAACCTTTACAGCCTGTTGAAAATGATGAAACTGAAAAAGCTGAGAGGCGCTCGGAGAACGGTTATTCAAAAGTCTACACCTCAAAAATTTCTGCTTGTTACAGCAACGGTGTTAACAATGGCTATTTGAGCAGGTCTAAAGAAGATTAAAAATGGTATATGAAAAATTTGAAAATACCAAAGCACCTGACAAAAATAAAATATTTTATAAGTTGTAATATAGGCTTCTCAGAAGATTAATTTGTTGCTTTTTAAATTACCTCAGATATTTACTATGTCCCACAACATAAAAAAAAAAAGTTTTTAAAGATTTTTACCTCATTCTTAATGTTTTATTATTATAATAAACAATATTATTTATTAATTTTTTTTTAAAATGAGGATTATATTTCTATTGGTATTATTTTTGCTCTTTTTCATTATTTTTTAAAGTGCTTTCCTTAGAGTTTCTAAAGAAAAGAAAGTCCTTACTTAGGAAAGAAGAAACTTACTAACATAAGTTGTACAAAAAGTATTTCAAAATAAAAAAGTCCTTCCTTTTTATATTGCCCTAAATTGTATGAAATAATATATATACACACACATACATACATTCTTCTCAGAAGCCTATTGTTGTTTAATTTTAAATTTTGCCTTGTAATACATTTTAATGTGCTAAGAAGCTGTACTCTCACTTTTGTAATTGTTGGGGACACTTTTTGGCCAAGGATTTATTTCATATTTTAGAATAAACAGAGAAGAAAAATAAAATTTTTAAAATTAACGAACAGTGAGAAGGGAGCAAATGAGGACCAAATGTGAAAATATGAATATTTTATGTATAAATAGCCGGTATTGTTTATCATGCTGATTACTTTTATTCCTTTCAAAATTATTAGAGAATACTCTGTTCAATGTCGTAAATGCATTTATTCTAAGAGGCTGTTAGAGTATAACAAAAGAGGGTAGATGAACTTAAATTGTGATAATTATGTCATTGCTCTCAAGAAGTTACCCAATAGCTCATTCTGTATGTGTGCCATTAAAAATTGTAATCTTGGGAGCTTTGTAATAATACTGATAAACATTGATCTTTGCATCATTTTCTTTATTTTTCTTGTGGTTTTGTTCTTTGTTTATTAAATCTATTCTTACTGAATTCATTTCACAATTGATTTACTTGGTTATGTACATGTATATATTAAACGAAGATTAACTGTATAAAATGGAAATCTTCAATAGGAGGCACATCAATAAAAAAATATTTATAAAATTTAGTACAGAAAAAAATAGAAACTAATGCATGTTAATTTTTTTTAAAACTTAGTTACCTTGTCAAATACGTAAATGAAAAAATGTCCCAATTCTCTACCCTCAACACTATTCTCTGCTGTAAGTTTTAAATATATATATTTTTATATAGTTGTTGTATTGATTTTATATATTTATTAACATTTAAGAATGTTATCAGTTTCGCTAAACATTCTGAAACAATGAGATCAATAAAACATTACTAAGCACATCTCACCATCCTTCAAGATGCCTTTATTCGTAGCCAAAGAGATGAGTATAATGACAATCCAATTATTCAAATAAATAATATTCAACAATTGTGAGATCCATCATTCAGTATTTAGGATGTTTTCTTAGTGGAATAACTTAACCAGTTATTTATAATCAAAGGTGTGTTGTCTCATATCTTTCAACTGTTAACTGGATCTTTAACCAAAAAGTTGAACTTCTGATATTTACAAAATGAGAGTTTCTAGTTATAATTCACATATACAGTTTCCTAGAACAGAGCGTCTATGATATCTGTTGCAAAATTACTATTCATCAGTTAACAGGTGTTAGATGTAAAGACAATATTATTTCACCATATTGTAAATAAAATATATATGAATTATATTTCTGAGAGAGTGTTCTGTCCTGTCTGTTTTTGTAAATAGAAAACAATTTTTGACAAGAGACAGCTTTTTTTTTTTTTAATGTAGTTTTTAAGTTTATTTAATGTATGCTGATGGATAGATGAAAGAAGAGAAATGACATTAGTGTGGAATAATTACTGTTTTATTTTATTTTTTATTTGCAATATTTTCTCTTCTGTTTTTAAAGTTTCTATAATTCCATAATTGTACACATATTTGTTGATATTCCATCGTAAATGTGTGTGTGAGTTTGCATTGTATTATACATATGTACATACATATTATGTATAATAATTGGTTATAAATTTGTTCAATTGAGGCTGGCCCTCATAGTCAGTTTTTTAGCTTATTATATTTGTAAAAAAAAAATAAGTAAAAAAATATATAAATAACGAATGAAATGTTAAAGAGCTTCTCTTTTTGTTTGTCTTTCTAGGATCATAATTTTTAGAATTGTAGCTCCGTTGCAGACTTAATCGTTGGTAGCGAATTGTGCAAGTAGTTATACACAGCTCTGATGTTATTGCATACTGCTCAAATTTTATAAGGAATGAGGGAGGATTACACTTTTTGAGTATTGTTTTCTTTTCTTTTTTTCTCCTTGTAATTCTATAAGTCTTCAAGGATTTTCATTTATATTTTGTTTCTTTTTATGAAAATGTTTTTAAAACAAAACTACTGCTTTCTTCGCCGCCAAATTGATTTAATTTTGGAGCCAGTTACAAAATGTTTGTTATCCCAATAATTTTTGTAACCACCACAAATTAAAATCCATCATGGTCTACCTACAAGCCAATGACTGAATAATTCTCTTATGAGACCTATCGAAAATTCACTATCTCTTTTTTATATGGTCACACAAAAATGTATATATTGATGTATATGAGTACCAAGTTTAAACAAGCTTTTGTACGTTAGGTTATACATATGTAATTATTAATATAATTGTCACTGTTGTTATTATAATAAATTTGTTAAAAACATATTTAGTTTGTATTATTTATTTCCTTTCATTAAAATAAATATCAAACTTCTAGAATGGGTCTTCCATGTTAATGAAATCTTATTAAACTATATTTTTTAAACAAATGAAGATATTTTGTTTATCAAAATGTGTCTAATACCAGAATAAAATGGATATATTTTCAGTCTAATTGAGTAAAATTACTGTAAATCTGAATTTTATTGCTTTGGAATGTTAATAGATGTAAGGAATAGAAAGTGACAGCCATGAGGCCATGATGTTTGAGCACGTTGTGAAGATCTCAGAGTGGTGCCCATTTTGAAACAGTTTGGGTTTAATTTCTTTCTGGTATAGTTAATATTTATATTATATTATAATAGGAGGCAGCGGTAGCAGTGTGGTAACGCGCCAGTCTACCAATCTACAGGTTGTCGGATCGAATCCCGGTCCCACCCGGGCTTTCTTCAAGCACAAAATAATGCAAAACTCACTGACAACCTACCCCGGGCATTTGTTAGGCCCGTTAGCCAATGGGTGGCACTCACTAAAAATTGGCATGGGAGTGACGAACCCACCCTGCGAAAAAACCACATCAAGAAACACTTGATGTATTTCCTAATACTGGGAATATTACATCCTAATATTGGGAAATACATCGTGCGAGGACTTAGGCCTCCATGGTCTGTTGCCCATAGAATAATAATAATAATAGTTAATATTTATCCCTTGGGAGTCACAAGAAATGAATCTTGATACTGCCACTCCAGTTAGTATGAGGCAGTCACCTCTAGGTTGTAAGCATCAGAGGTTGGCAAAAAAGGACCACACTTGCTCTGCTGCCGACCATTACTAATACCAGTTGTGACAACCACTGCCTATAAAAGAATCATCCAAAATATGTACATACGTTTTCAAAAAGATTGTTCCATGTCTATAGATATAATTGATGTTTATGGTACTTGAAAGCAATCAAATTCCTAGAACTAAGCTCATGAAATTTTATAACATTACACTGTTATTTGAGGATTCCTGAAAAATTATTGAGAAACTCTGTGTTGCGATTTTTATTTCTAATTTTTTTTTTTTTAGTTACCAAAAAGTTGTGTTTGGATTAAAGAAAAGTACCTCAGTGAAAAAGGAATGTAGTCTAAAATATGTAAACAAATTTAAAAACGGGGAAATATGTAAACAAAATGTAAGAACAGTGAAATATCTAAAATAAAATATTCCTAGGAACCATAAATATGTACTTAGAAGTTGTAGAAAAAAAAAAAAAATTGAAAACATGAAAATCCCAATCTTAGTAATTAACTGTATTTCAAAGTTAGTAATTTGTCATTTGGAATTTTAATCAATGGGTCAGCAGAAGTAGTTAATGAAATTTGTATTAGATCATGTCTAAACTAATCAGCCAATATAGATGATCCGTTTTCAAAATATAGGTATGTCAGGAAAAAGTGAAAGTAGTGAATGGAATTTGATGAAATCGATATGTGACCATCTAGGTACCAATTTCCACTGTACCAGGAAATGCCATCAAAATTAGATTAAAGATTCGATCGATTAAGCCTCAACATAAATTTTACTACAGAGACCAACAAACACGGAACCAAATTTGTTCATTGATATCTAAATTTTAAAAATGAGAGTGAAAATTAGTGATTATTAGGGGAAATTTTTATTTCATTTACTATTGAATACAATGCTTTTCCATCTACATTAGTGAGGAAGAAAAATGTGAAAATACAAATTTATTATTGAAAAAGAATTTGTGTAGTTCTGTTATATAAAACTATGATTACTTTAATTAATTAATATAAACAATTTTGAGTTATTAATGATTTATTAATAAATGAATATTTATGACAATAATAAATATCCATGACAATTTATTAATAGTTGTATTTTAACTAATTTTTCTGGTTACAAATTATATACAAACATATTTAAAATCATTTATAGATATATATGTAGATAATATCTAAAAAATACAAAACAAAAATGATTAAATATAAATGAAATAAGACAGTTAAAGACAAAACTTAATTAAACAGTTGCAGGCCTACCTTCTACGCCATAACCCCTGATGAAGACCTGAAACTCAGGTCGAAACTTTGGCATTAAATAAATAAATATGGTTTTGTTATGTGTTGTGTTATTTATGTTGTTCTTTGCTGACTGCACCCCCAACAAACTTCTCCAATAGTTAATTAAATATCTATTAAACTATAGAGAAGAGATTGTTTAAGATAAACTTCCACGTTCTTAAAACTACATAGGACTACAGAAATTGATATAGATCAAATAAACTAATATAAATTATCAATAAATAATATAAACCTAACATCAAAATATTAAAAAGTTATCACTTCAATGATTAATAAAATATAAGTGCTATCTTCAGTGATTCCCATGGCTGTTTCTAAATTCCTTCAATAGCTTCATGTAAAATATAAAATTTATCCTATCTAAAATCAATCATGTCTTTTTCACTAAAGTTTCTCATAAAAAGCATCTTTAGGTGATGTCTGTGATTATAGAAACTGTGATTTGGCTGTTTCCATATGATATGGCTGATATGAGTTAGAGCCCACTGGTTCCCAGTAATGACATGAGGCCAGGAAGCAATTCCTTCCACAAGTGCTTACCCTTTAGAGTAGACTATTGTAGGATTGATTTATAAGCTAAAAATTCAGATTACATCGAAATACAGATCATTTTATAACAAAGTTAAAAGAAATGGAGGTATTGCAGAGATAAATATTACATTTATTATATAATTGACATTATAGTATAATAGTATCAAGTATAATATTTATGACAGGTAGTTAGAGCCCAATACTGGCACAGCCTCCCAATAAAGCCATAGAATCAAGAATCAATTCCTCCCACAAGAGCCTACCCTCTAGGGAAGATTAATGTGTGATGTATCAATGAATGTTTTTAAATTGCAACAAAGTACATAATATTTTTATGACTTAGTAAAAAGAGATGGAAGTATTGCAGCGATACTTATTATACTTATAATATTATCAACATTATAGCATAGAAGTAATTGGTTTTACTCTCTGAGTTCAAATCACAAAGAGAAGATTTAACTTTTTTACAATTCACTGTTGGTACTACTGAAACTGATGTCATATGACATTTTAATTTAAAGTTAGTTTTGTGTTGATATTTGTTTTGTGTTGTTTTTGTTAAATGATTATTGAAAACGATTCTGTTTTGTTGCCAGAGGTGGAACTGTTTGAAGTTCCTCCATGGAAAAGGAACTGTAAGTAACCATATAATTATTTAATTATACCAATACATTTTTTTAACACAAACTTAAATACTTATGATTGGGGTTTACATTATCATGTTCGTTAAGCCCTTTCATGGATTATTTTATGTTCATAAACTTAAACATATTTTTTTATTACATTCTTTATATGTACATCTGGGTGAATTGTTGTTAATTTTTTTTTATTTTTGATTTGAAATAACATATGATTTGAATTGTATTTTAATTTTCTAATATTAAATCAAACTAATGTTAAAAATGTTATACTAATCTATTCTAGCTCATGTGGGAAGGTCAAATTTTGTTCTATTTATTGTTACAAAGTAAAACTTAATCACATTAAGTTCAGATTCTAACCAGCTATAACTCGATATTGCTTGGATGCAGCCCCAACAACCTCGGCCACTACTGGCTAAATATGACTGTTATTCAAGCTGTATATTAAAAATAAGTAATAGTTATGGATTCAAGTGAAGATTAGTTAATTTTTTTCAATGTTATCATCTCTTTGGTAATTAATTACCCATGAGATGAACTAAAGACAATGTTCCTTACAAAAACATTACTGTTAACAATCTCTGAACATTGGGAATATACGTTGAAAATAATTTAAATAAAAATAGATGTTGACTCAGTGATAATTTTATTTGAAAATGAGCTGTTTAAAGTAGTTGAAAACAGTGTAAGGAGATACATTTAATAGCTTTCATTAGACTGTTAACTTTTGTGAAGCTAAATGATGAAGAAAACTAAAATAATTGTTTGAAAATAAAGTTAATCAGCATAAATAGGTTTTGATTTTAATTACACACTAGACTAGGAATTACCCGTTTAATAATTTTATAGAGTAATAGTTCATTTCAATGGGGAGAATGCTTAAAAACTGACATAATTACATAATATTATACTAGTTATGGTTAATTTATTATACCATCTATAATGTTTCTATAATTTAATGGTGTAGTTTTGAAATACTATAACTCTAATGTGCTTCATATTTTGTGTTTATTGCTTAATTATAATTTCTCATTTGGTTTTCTTTCGAAATAAGTATAAATGCATATTATGAATTGTTTTTTATGTTATTTTAAAGAAATAATTTATTCTTCTATAATATCCAACACTATATATTTTCGTTAATATTAATAGCAAGTAAATTGAAGTGGTGGGTTGGTAAGACTGTTTAGGCTAGTATTGTAGAGCAGTAAGTGAGGCACTTGTTGATTGAATTTTTAATTTATGTTATTAAGTTTTGAAATTACTAATTACTTATGCATTCATGAATTCTATGATGTTGAAAAGTACTATTACTACAAAATCTAACAAGTAAGGAACATAATCCCTTATAACTATATAGATTATACTTAATTATTTTAGTCGGCAGAAGCAATCATGGAGAGAACCTCTATTCTACAATAATTTATTAATTTTTTCACTTGGTCTGTTAGTATAACATATTTTATGTTGTTTTTTTTAAAATTTTATTTTATTGTAATAGAATTATCAGCATTATTGATCTACAAAAATAGTGTTTTGGGATTTCAAGAACTTGTTTAAAGAAACTCTATTGTGGACAATTTTTTTTAATTTCTTGTTGTTTTCAGATCTACATTTTAATCAGAAATACTCGCATATGATTATTACATTCATAATATTAATGAAAAAGAAACAAATTTAATTAATAGGGAATTCAAACTTTGTTAAACCAAAACTTAATTTTAATTTCGGTAGATAACTAGTTCCTAGAAAAGAACCAGTTAAGGATAACCGTAACTGACTCGTTCCCAGCAGGAACAGGACAGTTATTTTCATTGATACTTGTTAACTTGGATTTTAATCAAGTAATTCATTACGACTATAAGGAGTAAGTCTTTATTTGTTATAGTATGTTCAAATAATTTTTTATTCCTTACCTATACAATTAAACTTTAATTCATTTAATTATATTCTATATTTAAATAACGAATTATATGTTATTTATTAAGAAGTTATTATTCTCACTTTTTTATGAGTCCGAATTGGTGTTCCTTGTAAATTTCAGTTTGGAAAGACCATTGTTAAACATCATCACTTGATGTGGAACTACTCAACTATTACTATTCAATTACTACTCAACTCTTTTCTTTATGATTTATTTTTACCCATTATAATTATTGTATGTGACTTATTTTCTGAAATGTAATTATTTTAATGTACTTAAATTTCTTTAATTATAATTCCCAATTAAGCTATATTGAAATTAATGGAATGCCCGAGCTGAATAAAAAACAAAAACAATCTTACAAGTTGGGATAGATAATAATAAATACAATGTTAAGCGGAAGTTTGTTTCCAATACCATTTGATTTACACCACTATTGGGTCTTTCTCAAAAATAAAATGCCACCTTTTTTTTTTTTTTTTTTTTTTGTTAGCTAAGAAATAAAATAATTGAAACATTAGCTAAAAGTCCACTGAAGTGTTCTATCAGAACTGAGAAAAAATCAGTTGTAGGTTATACAGGTTTTGGTATTTTATTAATTTGTCATGAACCTCTGAAAATTGTTTCCACTTTTCAGTTTTACGAGTGTCTCATAATTAATTTCGATTTTACCTAACTTTTTTGGAATTTTCGTTCTACAGCAACTATTGGCCTAGTGCAGCACACGATTTAGTTGTATGTAACAGCCAGTTAATTCATTTCAATTGAATACATTTTAATTATACATTGTAAATGGTCCAGATATGGATGTATTATATTTTTATTCAACTGCTTATTTAGAACAAAACGGTCGATGAGGAAGGTCAAGTTTCAAGGATTATCGAAGGATGTTTTTCTCTTGCATGTAGTCAACACTGCTTTAGTTAATGTTTTCATAATTACACTGTTTATGCGTATTTTAATGCAAATGCTTTTTTTTTTTGCTCAATTTCTTATTTGGATATTATACGGGGAATTATAAGTTGTTTTGACTACATTGTGTAAATTATCGCTACTCTCTTATGGAACTTCCTTTTTTTCTGTCAGATTATGTCTGTTTATAAATTTTTTTGTTTGTTTTCGAAATTTTCCCGCACCTTATTCTGCCCGATAATTCTACCAACATCTAGTTTCTTTAATAATGTATTCAATTTTTGACTCGTCCTAAGCTTCATTAATAACTTTACATTGTCCCCAGCAAGGTTTCTGAGCCGAATATCAGTACTTGACGGACATCGGTATATTTTCTTGCCGAAACGCTATCTCTGAAATATTTTTATAACATCATGAAAACACAGGATGGATTTTTATATAAAGCAGCCAAGCTTTTATCGTATGTAGTAACTTATTTTCGATTTCCTCTCTCCATTGATTGAGAAAGAAAATGACTAAGATCATGAAGTATTGTATATATTTCCTTTGTGTTGCTTTTTAAATTGTAACAAATTATAAATTTTTATTTTATTTGTATTTCAACGTCTATCCAGTTAAGATAGTTTATTGTAGTAAACTTCACCGAGTTTATATGAACCTACTAATTTTCTTACTCCACTGACCGTGAGGCGTGAACACAGATTTCATCCGTCGGACCTGAACAGATGGAATTATTTTCATTAATCATAATAGTTTCTTGACCTTGTTTAATTTTCCACATCAAAGGCTTTGTTTGTGAAGTAACTACGCTTGGCATTGAATTTAGATGAAAAATTAATTTGTTACAACCTCTTCTTAGAACACTTTATATTCTACTGTAGTAATGGACCAATAGTCTGGTTAGAATAGTAACAAAAACCAGACGTCGAAATGAATATTTCTCGAACCTATATGATAATATCATATAATATAATATCATAATAATTCATGTTTAGTAATCAATATCTGTTAATAGAACTAATAAGTTGTTTATCCTCTCGGAATTCCCTTAAAATGAACTTTTAAAAAAATCGTTGATTCTAAAGGTGGGTGAAAGCTAATTAAATTCATTCTATGTAACTTTTTTGTGGGAAGAATATTTTTGAAGAAATTTCACAAAATAAGTGATGAACTGCTTCATTAAAAATAATGAATGTAAATAGGGTATTTTCATTTCTAATTGTACAAAATTATTAAATTTTAGTAGTCGATTCTTTCCTCAGTTACTTTTTTTTTTTTTTTTTTTTAAAGTCATCTAATAAATAGTTGCCTGCAGAGTTCATGGATTGGTTTAAAATTTTAATTTACAGATGACAACAGAGAATAAACAGTACACAGAGAATTATCAGATTACTAGCTATTAAAATTACTATGTTTGTGATTTCAGTAGAAGGGTTCAGAGTCCGTTTACAGTTCCTGTGGATGATATGGATGAGCTCAAATTGTGTTTTGCAATCATTTTATCATATT
>NW_027113072.1:488203-494302 GCF_000696795.3 Halyomorpha halys | reverse complement strand
CTTATTCAGCATAATAAAATTCACTGTTTATTTAATAGCAGTAAATCTACAATTTTATACAATTTGTTAGTTTCATTTCTGATGATAAATAGAAAAAACAATTAAATAATAAAAAAGTAATTTAACATTATATAGTACTTACTATGTTGAACATGTTAAAATAATCAGGATAATCAAAATTTTAATTTTTATAATAAAACTCTCCTCACCCCAACTTTCACCCACAGTTTCTTATTAAACCTTAAGATTTTAACCTTCCTTTCTGCTCTAAATCACAGATCAAATAGCATTGCTTTGTTATAAAAATAAAATCTATCATTATACCTATAATTTTAACATATTAAATGTACTGTTTTTAAAACAAGCATTGAATTATATTGTCAAGGTGGTTGAGTTAGATAAGATGTTCTGACTTTAATTATGAGACATGATGTATTCTATACCAGAAGGCCTAGCCAATGCATGTTCATACAGGTTAGGGGATGAATGCATAGGACGAGTCTTATAGGTATGAGCCGGAAGAGCGAAACTTCGCTCTGCAGGGTTCAAACCTGAGGTGACTACCAGGTACCTCAAAAAATAGGTGACAGTATATACTAAATCTAAATGTGTCTATTCACTATTTCCCAAGAGATATCGATAAACTTTTTTTTAATTTCTGATCCCTCTAAAACATAAAATAGACATGAATTAGTAAATGAATTATGTGAATGAGAAACATAATTCAAAATGAGTACTATTTTTTTCTACCGTGGATTTTTTTTCCCGATCCCTCTTTTTTTATTTTTAAAAAATTTATTTATTGATATTAACTGTACTTATTTATATTACTTTATTTATTGATATTAACTGTACATAAAGTACATCAAGTAAATTTGAGGAAATCATAATGGTATGGTACAAGCATGTAGAGAAACTACCCATTGGTAGCACTCTAAAAACATTTTTACAATATAAGGTCTCGGGGCCATCTTCTTTTCAGACGCCTCGGAGGATTATTCGGAATAAAAGAGGAAGCAAGATTAGGAACTAATGGATTTGAGTGGTTAGAGAGTTTTTAATAGAAGGATTGATATTTGGTTCGGGCTAGATCGGTTACAAATGGAACATTAAGGTCTTTGTGGATGATTTTATATGTGACAAAGTAGGGAGCATTTAGGATTTTACGAAGGATTTTGGATTGTAAGGATGGGATACGAGAGGAATTCGAAGGTTTAGTGAAGCCCCAAAGCTCAACGCCGTATATCCAGATAGGCCTTATAATTGTCATGTAAATCAGTCTTTTGCAATGAATTGGAAGTTTGGACCGTTTGTCTAGTAAGTGCTGTAATAGTCGAAATAGACGTAGTTTCCTGTCTTTTCAGTCATGTGTGAGGATTCCAGGTTAGTCGTTTGTCCAGATGTAGTCCTAGGTAGCGGATCTGTTCAACAGTGGTAAGGGCGTCATTATTGAAGTATACTGTAGGGCAGTCAGTAGGTTTACGACGTAGGGTAAAGGTAATTTGATGGGATTTGTTAGAATTTATTTCAATCCTCCAATTGCGACACCATTCTTCGAGGGCTGTGATATGGGATTGAAGAGTTTGAGATGCAATTAAAGGGTTATTATTAGCAGCGAGCAAACATGCCGATCCCTCTAAAACTGAAAAAACATTAAATTAATAGGTTGCATAATTCGAATTGGATATTATTTTTTTTCTACCAATGGTATTTGAAGGTATACGGTGGAATAATTGTTGTTTTAATGTGTTCGTTCAATATGTATTCTACTAGAAAATATTTGGAGGAGAGGGGCCTCCTCCTGTTGATTTATCCTGTTTTTTTTTTCTTTCCTCCTAAATATATTTATTTACAAAAATTTACATATATAAATAGACTTAATACTATATTAGCCTAATATAGTATAGTAGTATATAGTAATATATACAATAATTACAACAAATCTTGTATTGCCTCTTGGCATTGTAAGATAGGAGTTACATGGTCCGCTGAAGGGGGTATCGCAGTGATGGCATGTTTGCCCGGGGGCTCACATCGAATGGGGAGGGACCATTCCGACTTGGTCTTGAATCTTGAAGGTACTTATCTATGTATTGAGATGTTCGTTCTGTGAAACTTTTACTATTATAGTATCTGGAGGTGAGGGGTCCGATATTTATAGTTTATTCATTGAAATTATATATTTACATTATAATAATATTTGCGTGGTTTATATAGAAGAACATTAAGCTATTTTCAATTCAATCAATAAATCAACTCTCTGGTGGGAAGCGATTCAGGTGTTAGTTCTTTAGGTCGCTCAGAGGAAGCGTCACTACAATATTATCTCCGAAACGTCCAAGCTGAGAATAAATATCTGTATTAAAAGCGTGAGTTTATTTCAAGTATTTCAAGAAACGAACATTCAATTAATCTGATAAAATCGACCCCACGATTAGCCCATTACATAGGTTTCTGCTAAATATATTTTTTTGAACTGCCCAGGTAAAGTATTTTTTTTTAATTCGTATTCAAGGGTTTCTAAGGACACTAAAAACAAATATGAATAGCTTTTTCGGAAAAAAAACAACTTTTTTGGCCTACTATATAGGTAACCTTTTGTTTTTATAATATAGAAAATTTGTAACTCATTTAATACAATCTACATCCGAAAACAAATCGATTTGTGTATTATTATCTCATTATACCGTTGTAACAATACGGTACTAAAATAATTTAGACCGACTGACCTGGTAAAGTGGGATAAAATATTTTTTTATCGAGAAATAAAATTGATATTCGTTTTTTACACCCTGAAAGAATCCTTGGATACGAATTTTTGAGGTTATCAGAAAACAAAAAATCACTCTAAATTAGGGCCTTCGATTTGTTCTCGAAAATCACAAGAATTGCAATAACTTGTGCACGACACCACTAATTTACACGAAATTCAAAAGAGGTTTAGGGCACTCTATACTGGACGAAATAGTACAAATTGAAACTTTGTAATAAAATGGAACCAAAGATGTAAAATAAAACGTTTGAGAAAAGATTTCTAATTTGAAACTGTTTTTACTTATGAACTTAAAAACATAAAATCTAAAAGATATTCGTTTGGGTCGAGAGAGTAGGAATTCGGTTTTCAAACCGTTCTAGTTACGTTGGATTTGAATAACATTGTGACGAGTTACAACGAAAAAAAAATATTCTTCAAAAATCAATATATTTCTAATTTTTGATGTATACGGAAATTCATATTTAGGCGTTTCAAAATACGCTGAAACTTAATCTGTCTTAATTTTACCTAATTTTTTTTGTATACTTTACTGGAAGGTGTTTTTAGTTTTTGTATTTTTTTACACACTTAAACACATTTAATGTGATAAATAATCTTTTATTCTTATTATACACTAAAAAACAAAAAAAATCGATTGGTATATAATAATAATTAAATAACTGCATGGTTACCACCTTTACCACCTTTGCAATGACACAACAAATTTCTAAAAATATGTAAACATTTTTTTTTCCCGGTTCCTAGAGTTCAAGAACTTTGGACATGTGTCAAATATTTTTTGATCCAGTATCGGCAAAGCAATTTAATTGGTATTGGTGATTTCACTTGCGTAGCTACCTATTCTAAGCCTAGAGCCCCTAGACATCAAAATATCTTCACTTTTTTTTTTTACTATGGTGACCGAAATATTTGTCGTTACAGTCCCCACTTCTCTTGATACGCCCCTGATGATTAAATATTTAATTCTAATTGCAAGATTTCCTTGCAGAATATAAATGAAATTGTTTACAATGAAAATAGAAAGTAGTTCACGGTCGGTGAAAAGACAGTTTAAATAAGTCTTATCTTTACAGACAACATGGTTTTAAAATGTTCGTGGTAATAATATATTAGGCTAGTCATTAGTGTCCTATCTCGTTTGTAATACCCTATTTAAATATTTTATTTATATAAACTTTTCTATTTAGTATTTATTAGCCATAAATTGTGGCCGCCTATAGAAAATATATTGTTCAATTGCTTCCTACAAATACGCCCATTTAAAGATTGCAATTGGAATTACTACCAAACAAATTTAAGTGTAAATATTACTATCGATTATTTGGCAAATTCATTAATTTGAAATAATAATTTTATTTATCTGTTATTTATTCATAAATTTGGATTTATTAAAGTTATTGTTACACTTAACTCGACTTTGAGTATTAGTAAAATAACTCAACTTATGCAAGGTTAGCAATGCTATATCCTATCCTAAACAGAAATTCCAAACTAAAACCAAAAACAACTGTTCTTATAATTAAAACAATTCTCAGGCCACTGCTGATGTACGGCTGTGAAGTCTGGGGAGCGGTATCCTCCAGGAAAAGGAAAAAACTACAATCTTTTTAAAATAAAGTCCTAAGAATCGCAGTTAATGCTCTTTGGTTCATAAGAAATAGCCAATTGCATCGCGAATTACATATGGAGTCAATAGATGATTCATCAAAAAACGGTTCATGAAGTTCCACTCCCAGTTGCCGACAGTTAAAGGAACAGTGACCTACAGCCTGGGAAACCCATCCTCAACCCGAAGACTGAAGCCCATACTGCTGCAGGACATTTTTTTATAAATTTTAATAAATATAAAATTAATTCATAGTCACACTACCTTTATTTTACTTTTTACTTTTACTTTACTTATTTTTTTTCTATTTTCTACTCTCGTCCCTTTTTCAAATTAACTTGTTTCTCTTTAATATTATAGGGCAATTGTTTTATTGAAGTGTACCAATATCATTATTTTTTGTTATTAGTTTTACTTTCCTCTTTTATTAAGAAGCATTATTCTTATCTATTTATTTTATTATTTTTTTCTCCTTTTGATAATAACATTGTTTATAGTTAGTGGTGTCTTTTGTACGAGATTATACCCCCCATAATCAACTGTTTATATATATAATATAACGGTTATATCAACCAAGTAACGCCCACCAGGCCGATCTGGTATAAAATAAAATATATAAAAATTGAGTATTAGTAGTAGGTATAAAGAATTGTGATCTAATACATCAGAATATAAGTTATTGAATAGATATATTAATTAAATTAACTAAGGTGTCATAATAAATGACGCAGTAATTAATAATTAACTGATAAAATAAAAATATTTGTGAATGATGATGAAAAATATGAGTGAAAGGTAGAGGTGAGAATAGAAAGAGTTAAAAAAACAGCATTTTGCAATACCTCTGACGTTTGTTATATTTTTACCCTCATTATTATTTTATTTACGTTTTTGTTAGTTTTTTTTAGTTTATTTTATTAGTTAATTTTATTAGTTTTTGTGTATTTCCACCTTTATATTCGTTTATATTGCTCTTTTACTCTTACATTGACTCTACCTTCTTTGCATCTTTTTATTTTAGCCCTAATAAAGACCTACTACATTGTGGGTCGAAACGTTGGCAACAAATAAATCGTTGAAAATAATTTTTTCTTTTTGACCGCCACTAATCTCCTTGAAATATATTAATTTCTGATCTTTATTTCAGCATACTTTAAACGTCTCGTTGATTAATGGTTGATAAGACTTAGGCTTATTGTATAATAGTTTTTCTTGATAATAAATCAGCTTTTAATGAGCCCTAAATAGTGATAATGCCATATGAGAAGAAGGCTTTGTGAGGACACTCAGTGTTTTTTTCGGGGACTTTTTTTTTTCGTTAAAATAAAAGCTTGGGTTTCTTCTTGGAAGTATTTCTTTCCATTTTCTGCTGTCGTCTTAGTTCCCGCCTTTTAGCTTCTTCATCTTGGAAAACCCTTGTTGATGGCCTCTCTCCAAAAAGACTTTATCGTGGTATATGTATAGGATGTTTTTTTTTTCAGTCTCTTTCACCTTCAAATCATATCTCGCATATAAGATTCTCTAGTTTTTTTTTTTTTTTACTTTGGATATTTTTATTAAGGTTACCAGTTGTATTCAGTCAGTTTTTCAGAAACACTACATAAAGTTTTAAAAATGTACCATATTAAAAACGAAATGAGGTTTTTATAGAAAATAAAAAATATCTTTAAAACGAAGTCTCGTTTTATAGTTTGAAATATGTTAGTTAAATTAATTT
>NW_027113072.1:475122-487524 GCF_000696795.3 Halyomorpha halys | reverse complement strand
AGCACTTCCCAGGGTGACCAGCCCTATTGGGAGGCGAGTTCTTTCCATTTCTCTTGCCAGACATCCCTGTCCCTAGCAGCTCTCCACCAGAGGGGTCCTGCCATCCTCTTGAACATATCGTTCCATCTTTTCTTTTGAAGTCGTCTTCTTCTTTGAAGGTCGTCTGGAGTCCATTCTGTGTCAATTTTTGACCATCTGTCATCTTCGCATCGAAGGAGATGTCCTGCCCATTTCCATTTGCTCAATCTTGTCATTTTCAGTGAGTCCTGTTTCTTGCTTGAGCCAAGCATTTTTTATTCGATCTCTTTTCCTCACGTTCACAATGCTTCTTACAATATTATTTTGCCACATCTATACTCTCCTGAGCTGTAGTCAGTGACCACGCTTGGCATCCATAAGTGACCACTGGGCTAATGCAACTATCAAAGACCTGCCTTTTAAGGTCAATACTTGTTTTTCCCTTCATTATATGCCTCAGAGATCAAAACTTTTACCAACCGAGTGCCAATCTCCTCTGGACCTCTTTTGCTCCTCTATCCGTAAATGATATTAACTGACCCAGATAAACATATTCTTCAACATATGCCAACTTATGGTTGTTAATTTCACACTCCTCTTTTACGCTATTTGTCATAAGTTTCGTCTTCTGCTAGTTCGTATAAAGAGCAACCTCTTCACACAATGCCAGAACCCGCTTAATCATTTCTCTCAGTTGTTCCATGCCTTTTGCAAAGAGCACAATATCATCTGCAAAATGTAGGTTGCTCAGCCATTTTCCATTTATTTTGATGCCTACTTCTTCCCATCCAATACGCCAGAACACCATCTCCAACACAAGAACAAACAAAATTGGGGATAGCGGATCCCCCTGTCGCACACCCTTCTCAATATCAAAGCTTTGTCCTTTCTATTCAGTCATAACAAATAATAATGTCATCTCCTTATAAAGCTCTGTTATTATCTTAATATATTTGTCCTCTATTCCTATTAATCTTAGTGCCCTAAATATTTATGAATGTTTAATACCGTCAAAAGCCTTCCTAAATTCAAGGAAACAAAGATATAGAGGGAAGTTATATTCATTTACTTTTTCGATGAATTGGTTTACAGTCTGAATGTGGTCCACTGTCGAAAATCCCTTCCTAAAACCTGCTTGTTCTTCGTCAACATATTCCATTATTCCTTTTGTTAGCCGTTCTTTGAGAACACTGGTGAAAACGTTTGACATAGTTGAACAGAGGGAGATAGGCCGATAATTCTCTATATCATACTTGTTGCCTTTTCTATACAGCAGAATTATTTTTGCGGTTTTCTATTGTTTAGGTATTGCTTCTTATATATAGTTAAAAAAAAAGAGACCATGTATAGATATTGTAAGAGGCCATAAACTTAAGTTCGTTGAACGGGACTGGCAGGTGCCGGTATTAGATACATTATAAACACATGTTTAACTGGTCATTAACATCCCCTATCTTCCGTTTGCTCTGTTAGGTCTTATTGATCTTTGAGTAATTTACTATTATTCGGTTATAAATAATATTAATGAGAGATATTATTTGGAAACCTCAATTTCTTATTTAAAAAAGTTTATTTTATGCAGTTATGGATTGGAATATAATTTAGAATAACTAAAATTTTTATAATAAAATATGCCTTAATTCCAACTACTTAAATTAGTACTTTTTATATTAAAGGCTTGTTATTAGTTTATTTTTTACTAATAAAAGCAGTATTTTATATTTGCAATTTTTCCTCAGACATCTGCTAAGATTAAGCATAACTTTGTCAATGTCTGAAGCTTAAAACCAGTTTCATCTTAAGTTAAAAAATAAAAATCCATATTTCATTTTAAGAACTTAAAGAAAAACTAAAAAATTAAAGTGGCTGCAGTATAGGTTTTACCTAATTTTTCCCAATACAATGAAAACATTTCAACAGTATGAGCTGTCCAAGCGAATAAAAAAAAATACCAATGGACTAGAATCTTTGCTCGTACTACGGAAAGTTTTTTCTCGAAATCTTACCAAATCAATTCCTCAGCAAACTAAAGCCTTCATTTACGCCAGTAGAATAAAAAAAACAAGACAAAAGAGGGATTAAACATAGGAAAAAAAAACTTTAATTTTAACTGAATTTAGTTATATATAATATAATATTTGTGATTTAATTCTTTCTGATGTGTGACCTTAATTCACCTTTAGATTACTTTTTACCTTTTATATAACCTTATACGTAATTGTATTGTTCTTTTTAATATTTTTATACGGAATTCTCATACATTTCTAATACATCTTGAAAAAGACGCCTTAAAATGAGATCGGAAAGGTAAACATATTATCAGTGTTTTGTGTTTCATATTGATTATTTATTTCTAAAAAATGAGGTAGTGGGTCGTCTTTATGTTTAAAAATATTTTTTACTGTTAAAAAATTATACCAGTGGTGTTAGTATTTTTGCCTGAAGTTTCAAATTTCGAAACCTTTCTAAATAATGAAAACCTTAATTCATTTACTAACACTTTTGTTTCAATTCAACTTTTTATGTCCTTCCTAGCGATCATAGTTATGAATTATTCCTTTAATTAAGAAGTTGGTAGGGAAGGAGTAGGTGACAAAAGATGTTAAGAAATATACACATATTAAATGTAATACTTCGTCTGTCATGTGTTGAGTTTTCGGCATTAGGCGATGCTGTAACACTAATTAATTAATAGATATAGATAAATTACTTTTTCTAATGAATTAATTATTGTTTGACTATAGGTCCACGTTCTTGAACCAGTTGCATTTATGTTATTTATTCCTGCATGAAGGTTAGGTTCTTCAAGTTCGTTGAATATATTTAATTTATTCCACTACCGTTTTGGCAACCAGATATTTGTTATTCCACTCCTAGCAGTTGTTTACTTATTCTCTTGCCCCACCATGCTCTGATAATATCCATAACAATGCATTAGAGGCTCGTGGAAGGGCATTAATGAACCTAACGAGAACTAACTCCTCTCCTTATCGTTAGTGAAGTAATATCTTCATTAGCTAGTGCAGTAACCTTTAGGTACTGTCTCTAATAGGTCTCGCTGAATTTAAAACATATTATAATTAAAACAAATTCTGATTTTACTTGATAATTCATCTGATCGTTTGAAAAATAGAAGCATTAGTTTATTCCTATAATCATAAGTTATGAATGTAAGAAATGTTAATATGACATTACAAATAAACTACACAAAATAAAATAAGATGACATTCATATATGAGATTTTTTTATTTTCAATCTAATCAGTCGAAATTACTTTAAAAGAAGAATGAAATGTTTCCGATCTAACCTGCCTGTATAAGATATATCACTCATTTAAGACCAAGAAGATATAGAAAAAATAAAGAATTAAAGAAAATTTGACAGAAAATAAAATTGGCATAACGTGATATAAAAAAAAATCTTACTTAGAGATGCAATTAGTCTTGTAAGTTTTAAAACAGCTATCTCTCTATTATTCAGGATGATAGTAATTTCCCTCACTCTATATTATTAGGCTAGTGAATGTAAAACTGACTGTTATTATAACAACCCTGAAAAATGGAAACATTTATCTATCTTTTTGTCAAATTCATTCATATTTTATATCCATCCATAGATGGATTGCAACAAATATTACATTGAGATATATTTTTTTCTTATTTTTTAAATTTAAACATTGAGGTAATTAGTATTCCTCATAAAGTGTAAGTACCTTTATAAAGTGGGTATCCTTAATTGGGGAAAATCTTGCGGTTCAGCGTGATCTTGAAAAAATCACCTCCTTGTATATCCGTTGTTCTAAAAAAGGTGCTTCCTTACAAAGTACTGAACACATAGACCCTTCATGGATCGTATGGATGGGGTTTGATTATTTGCATTTACATTATTTAAATAAGATCTGTTGCGTTCTTTTTTTTTTAATATTTATTTATTGCTATTTACAACTGTACATTATAATAAATTTAATAAATCTGATCTCAGTTAAATTGGAGTGTTATAGGGGTGTAGAGAAACTACCCATTGGTAGCACTCTAATGACGTTTTACATCAGCTGGTCTCGTGGCAATCTTCTTTTCATGCGCCTCGGAGGATTGTCAGGAATGGAAGCAAGGTTAAAAACTAGTGGGTTTGGGTGGGTGGCTTGGGAGTTTATAATGGAAGGAGTGATATCTGGTTCGGGTTAGATTGGTTACATTTAGAACATTAATGTCTTTATGTATGATTATATTTTGTTGCGTTCTAAATTTCAAACTTGATATGAGAGGCAATTTATCCATTAATAAAGGAATTGCAAACATTTTTGTCTATTCGTCGCTTTGTATTAAGATATGAGTACACGTTTGATCGAAAATTTCAGTTAATTTTAATTTTAACAATCGAGTCCTTTAATCAGATATTAAAACATGGTATTTATTTATCATTGCTAGCCAAGTTTTCCTTTATTGCTGTAATGTAGTTTTATGATGTAATTAAAAGATTTACACTCTGGTAAATTTTTCTCTGCATTATTTTTGTCTTTGAGTTTATTTTAACTAGAAATTGTAAGTTGAGATTTCTCGAACAATAACCCTTTCAGATTATTATCTGTCATTAAATATTTTTACGATACTCCTTTTTATAACTTAATTTGTTTCTAGCTATAGACTAGTGTAACGTTTTAATGATTAACATTGTTTACAAACCTGAAGAGTTTTTTTGAACTAATTGATAAATCGCAGTAATTGATAAAAGTATAAACAATATCAGAAACTACCCATCAGATTTTTAAAAAAATATATCTTCTTTTGTTAGATAGGTAATTTATTGAATAACATTTTATACTCAATATTTGAACTCGCCATTACCGTTCGTCTTTCGTTTCAAAATAGCGACCTTTTGGATGATTTTTACGGCAGAGTTGGGCAAATAGTAGTTACAATTACTATTACTTGCCAATTAGTGTAATTTGGAATTGCAAAAATACAATTTCAAGTAATTGCAACAATCAATTACATCTTTATGTAACTTACATTTAAAAAAATCCTTTTATAATAAAAAAAAAAGGATAAAAAACTATGTTAACTATTATATAAAACCAAAGACTAAAAATTACAATTAAAAAAACAAAATAAAATTGCTAATTACAATATATACAATATACAAGACATTACTAACGTTTGAGATAATCACACAAGAGTATCATTTTTAATTTAAACAATAAATATTGAACTAAGCCCAGATTCATAATATACCTAGTTCAGAATTTAAAAAAATGGATGCTCTTAGTGCAACTCTGAATGCACGGTTTTAAAATTTATTGGAATAATTTTATAGGATGTGCTGAGAATGTAAAGATATAATTTCGTTGTTGTTTTTAATAAAACAATTTAACTCATTAATAATTCTAAACTATTTAATTTTATCTACAATTTAATATCCTAACTGGTTTCGTTGCAATGAAAGATGAATCAATAGGAGAATAGAAGTGGTTGAAACACCAAATTGGAAAATCCCTACACTTTACCTAATATAAAGGACTTGTTGACCCAATGCTTCGCTGTTGCTATATGTACTTAATTTTCTGTTAAGAGCTGTTATATTATGATTAAAAATTAATATCGATTATATTTTAGTTTTTCTGATAAACGACGCAGTAATTTTAGCAATAATATTGGAAGAATCTTTATATTCGATACCAGGTGGTTGTTGATTTATATGTTCCTGTAATGTTAGAGTTTTACAACCTCAACTCGACAGTTTTATGTTCTATTTTAAGATAGCAGTGAAACGCAAATTCTTTCAGCTTTCACAAGAGTAAACCTAAAATATTATTTTATAGTCGTCTTCAATTATATGTTTTAATGGGTATGTTCCTCTTTTAATAGATGTTACTATTGGTTAGGATGAAATAATAATAATAATTTCCGAATTTTGTGTAGAAAACAACTAAAAAATAATAATTTTATAACCATGGATGAAACAATTTTAACAGATAAAATGTTTTCAACTAGAACTTGTAAATTGCAGAAAATGTTTTTTTTTAAGATTTAGAATTAGTTTAGTACAACTTTTCGTTTCTGATCTGGGCTGTTAACACAGGTACCAGTGTGACACAGATGCCTTTGCGGGACTAGGTTATTTGAACAATGTGACATTAAAACTTGTATTTCCTTTGAAAACTAAGTTCCAAAATTTTTTAGGTATTTTCAAACGGAAATTGTACATAAATGAAAATAAAAATACCCTAATTATTGAAGAATAATTTGTTGACTGAAGGGTCCTGGGTACCTTAGTAAGGAAGTATTCAAGGAGATGATCTACTGAGGGTCGTACTCAGCTGACAGGTTCTCCTTCCAATCATTAAAGTATTAGGCATTCAATTGTTTAAAGGCTATGTTTAACCCAGAAGGGTCTTCCGAACCCAAATTTGATCCACGACTAATAGAAAAAATAATTATTTATAATTATTACAGTCGGACTCGAATCCGGACCCATAGATTAGGAGTCTAATGAACTAACTAAGCTATCAAACTACCTCAAATATAATAATCGAAACCAAAGATTAATAAATACTAATATGAATGGTCACTAGAGATACTAATAGTGAAGCTCATATTTAAGGCGATCAACATTTTTATTAATTTTTTATTTCTATTATATTATCATAATGATTAATAACCCAACAAGTTTTATTATCATTTGATGGTTTTCTTAAGTAGATTTTTATAATATTTTCTTTGGAACTTGTTCCTCTTTGACCTGTGCTCCAATTATTTGCTTTTTGTGTCTTGAGGGCTTTCCGATAATCCTTCAAGACGCTTGAGATAAAACTGGGCAATTACTTTAAGTAATCTCTGCTAGGAGGTTGCCAATGGACCCTAAGGTCTTCATATCCACATATCGTCTTTAGGGTGTGGGGAGCTAAAAAAAAAAAATTGTTTTTCTATAAGGTATTAGATATAACTTCCTAAAGCTAATGAAGACGGTTAGCAAAATATTTTACGAGGAATTTCCGGAAAAAAATTTTTAATCAGTACCATTCTTTCATGTTTTCATTCAGGGTGAAGTTTTAAAATATAAAATAACTATTTATTTTATTATGAAACAAATTTTATTTAGTTTGGGATAAAAATATGCAGAACATAATATAAAATTGTTCCCAATATTATCTTTTTTTCTTCAGGCACTCCCTGCGCTTTTCTGGAACCTCCATTCGACTAATATTCTTGCAAGATATTTAAGTATTTATAGCGATATCAATGAAGCGAAAAGCTTGTTTATTGATTCTTCCTCAAAATTCTTTTTTTAGTAGTTGATTTACCACCAAATTGAAAACAGTCATTAACAAACTTGCCAAATGCTCGTAGAGATATAAAGAACTGGAGCAACTGGGATGATAAGTACTCCGTTCTTTGCGGGTGTTGATAATGTATCTCCCCCACCCTCCCCACTGTGCCATAATGAAGTGGGGGTCTGTCAGTAGGTTTAGTCCAATCTTCGTCGTGCTAATTGTGTTCTACCTGCTACTTGGATTAAGCTCTTCAGGTATGATTATATCACTTATTTTATATATCTGTGTATTTAATTGATAAACAGGTATTACTAAATAATGTTGGTTGAAAGCAGTTTTGTTTTACTCAGGTGTTATTTTAATTAATTTTAAAAATTTAAGAATATATGTTATTGTTTCTTTTTTTTTCTTTTTTTGTGTTATGCAAGAATCAATTTTTATATTGATAATTTAAGTGATGTAATGGAATCTTTCTAATGATTTTCTGTGCAGATTTATCTTATACAAATTATTATGATCAATAATTGTTTCAAAAAATACTATGTATCAATTGATAGATTTATTTTTCTTTATCCTATTTATTTCATGCGTTTTGAAGTTCATTGAGTCAAAAAAATATATTTCTTAAAAAAATTAGATTATCGTCGTTGTTCTAAATGTTTACGGACCTTTAGTTATGTAAACCCTTTTCGTTAAGAATGTTGGAGTGTGTTCTTAACGAAAGTTCTTAACTAACCAATGAGTTAAGAATCTAGAAAAAGCATTGTTAAAAAAAAAAAAGAAATTAAAATTCTTATTGTTGATATAAATAAAGTATAATTAATAGCATAACGGTTTCTGTAAAATTAGTGATATTACAAATTTATTTAATATGTAAATTCAAAGTCCTCTCAATAATTTTATTGTTTATTGTTTTTCCAATAATTAATATTTAGTGTTTTTCCAATAATTGAACGACAAAAATTACTATGGTAACTTTTTTTGTCTCTTTTAGATATTCCTATAAAATAAAATATGGATTAATCCAGTAAGATTCTTTCTGGCTTAAGGAATCGTGATTTTTTTTCCGCAAAAACGTGTCTAGCTTTATTTAAAGGTTTCGGTCAATTATCTAACGAATGGTTTGCTATAAAACACTTACAAGTCCATTTGTTTCTTGAGACACCATTAGGATTTAAAGCTTTACTAATAACGTCAGAATTAATTTTTTTATGTTTTGTATTATTAATTTCATATTATCAAATCATCATTTTTTTTTTTAAAGTTGAAAATAGCTGAGGTTTAAATAGTTGATTTTGTAGTAATATGAAATAAGGATTTTAAAATAAATTCTCGTTATTTCAATTTAACACCATTATTTTCATCTCAAATCCTTTAAAAACAATTAATGTTTCTCGTTGAATAATTTGAGCCATCTAACTTGAAGATTAGTTATGTCCTTTGCTTAAAAATGATTACTTGACAACAAATAAGCAAGTAATGATTCCCCTTCTAAAAAACACTATATCCTACTATAGAGGAAGAAAACAGGACAATAACGATGTTTACGAGGGTAGTCTGAAAAGTTTCCGACCTAACAAAAATACAAGACATTTTTTCTGAATTTTTTTTTTTATTTTTCAACATAGTCTCCTAGTAACTCTACACACTTCTCCCTGCAATGCTCCCATCTCTGAAACCCCTTTCAAAAAGTACTCGGCGTTTTACTCTGAAAAATAATTGTTCACGAAGTTATTTTCCTCTTCATTTGATGAAAATCTCTGTCCTCCAAGCGCAATTATTAGATGATGGAACAAAAAGAAGTCGCTTGGAGCTAGATCTGGTGAGTAAGGCGGATGGTCAAGCAGTTCAAAACGTTATTCGTGGATTTTCGCCATGGCAACCGCTGAGGTGTGAGACGGTGTGTTGTCTTCGTGAAACAGGATTTTCTTTTACTGCAAATGTGGCCGTTATCCAAGTTCTGCCTTCAGCTTGTCAAACATTTATGCGTAGTATGCTCCTGTAATGGTTTTTACTTTTTGAAGATAGTCGATTAAAATAACTCCATGACTATCCCAAAACACTATCGCCATCTCTTTCCCAGCCGAGAAAACAGTTTTTGCTTTTTTTTGGAGCCGGTTCCCCCTTTGCATTCCACTGTTTGGACTGTATTTTTGTTTCGGGCGGATAATGGTTTATTCAAATTTCATCTAGAGTAATTAATCGGCATCTAAACCGGGGTTATTGCGTCTAAACTGCACCAACAGAGCATTGAAAATGTTCATTCGAACACATTTTTGGTCTAATGTGAGTAAACGCGGCACCCAACGTGCGGACAACTTTCTCATATCTAAACGTTGATTTAATATGTAACAAACACTTTCTTTTGACATGTTCATAACCTCTGCTATCTCTCTCACTTTAATTCAGCGGTCGTCTAACACCATTTGGTGAACTTTGGCAATTTTCGTCTGAAGTTGCAGTTTTTGGACCTCCCGAACGTTCATCGTCTCCCAAGCTCTTACGGCCACGTTTAAATTCAGCTGTTCAAAATTTTACCGTGGTAAATATAGGTGCAGAGTCCCCATACACAGAATCCAACTCATCTTTGATTTGTGTAGGTGTATTGCCTTTCAAAACAAATATTTAGTGACAGCTCGATCCTCGATTTTGTCCATTTTCACAAAAACACTCACATCAACTCGGGGTTGACGGTAATAGTGTGGTAACGCGCCTGTCTGATTTCGAGTTCCCGGCCCTGTCCGGGTTTTTTTCAAGGATATAATTATACAATATTCAATTACAGCCTTCCCCCCCCCCCGGGTATTTGTAAGGCCCGTTAGCCAATAGGTGGCAATCTCAAAAATAGACGTGGGAGTGACGAACCCACCCTATGAAAACCACGTCATGAAACGCGCGATGCACTTCCTAAGTACATCCCGCGTGGCCTTGGACTTCCACGGTTTGTCGCGCCAATAATAATAATCATAACTCACTTAAACGACTGTTACTTTCATACTGTGCGACCAAATTGGCTGAAACTTTGGTGGGTAACTGTCAACAGATGAACAACGAAATTCGCGTGCTTTTATTTATTTTATTACGAGTGCTACCGTCTTCACGTTATGGTCGGAAACTTTTCAGACCACCCTCTTACATGTTATTCCAAGATAAACCATAAATCACAAGGGTACATTGTACTTTCCATTGACAATTATTTAGATCCACCATAAATCGAAAAGGCATGAATTCCATAAATGTTAAAATTTCGTCGATACAAAAAGAAAACAAGGATATTTACTATGTTGCCACAACTGTATTATATAAAAATACATCTAGTAAGTGTGAAATTAGTGGCATGATACAGAATTTTAGAAAAACTATCGATTGGTAGCACTCCAATAACATTTATGCATTAGAAGATCTTAGGATTAGAAGAGGAAGCAAGGTTAGAAACTAGTGGGTTTGTGTAGTTAGGCAGTTTAAAATGGAAGGGTTGATGTCTAGTTCGGGCTAGATCGTCTGCATATAGAGCATTAAGATCTTTATGGATGATTTTATTTGTCACAAAGTGAGGATTTTACAAAGGATTTTGAATTGTAAGGATTGAATAAGGAAGGAATTCGATGGTTCGTGGAGCCTCAAAGCTCAACTCCGTACCTCCAGATAGACCTCATTATATTCATGTTAATCAATCCATTGTAATGAATTGGAAGCTTGAGCCGTTTTTTAAACTTTTGTTGGTATAACACATGCTACCACACTCAAGGGTAATAGGTAGTAGGGATTAAGAACACAATCATACTATATATTCATATTAACTAAAAATAAAAAGGAAATATATAATAATAATAAAATATATTACAATAAAATAATCAAGTGGAATTTATTTTAATTTTCCAATTTTGGCACCATCCTTCAAGGATTGTGCTGTGGGATTTTGGGATATAATGGATGGGTCATTATTTTCTGATAGCCTACATTTGTCATCGGCATATGTGGTGAGGTCAGTGTTGGGATGTCATGTATATAAACTGTATGTAAGGATAGGACCAAGGATACTACTCTTAGGAGCACCAGCAGAATAAGGAAATAGAGAGAGAAAGAGTAATCTGTCAGTGAAATAGGAACGGATAATGAGAATGTATGTAAGGAATTTACTACGCCAGACTCGACCAAAAGCCTTTCTACATCAAGAAAGACCCGATAGGTATCATCTTCTATGTAAAAGTCTGACTTGACTTTAATGACAAGTTTTTAAAACTCTGAAGTACCTTCAATTTTATTTATTTGAAATTATTATGCATTGAACATTTTTATTAGTAGGGAAAATTGATAAAACTACGAATTTGAATATGATTTCAGAAGATAAGAGTAGTGGTAGACACGTATTTTATATGGCTGGAAAGCCAAAGATTTTAGAAAAAATAAATTTTAATAGATAAAGTTATATAAGGTATTGGAGAATGGTCAGAAACGGATACATTAACCTGTCAGTGTATGGTCGGTGTGTTTTCCGTTTCGCCTCTCTGATTAATGTTTTAATGTAGCAATAACTATTATATGGTCAGTTTATTAATTTAATTTAACCTATAATTGAGCCTTTCATTTGACAGGTTGACATCTTCCATAAAATCATTTTCAATATTAATTTTATAACAATTTAGCTTTGAATAAATAATCAAGAGGTGAATGTAAATTTTAGTAAACTTTATATTTTTGTATCGAAACATATTATTAAAAGTACTTTTCTTAAAATTGTAGAAATTTGAATTTGTTAATTTAAAAGCTCATTCGAAAAACTAACAGGGGAAAGTATTGCCACAGTGAATAATATTAAAATTCATGTCCTAAAATAAGTGAGGAATAATTTCAACTTAGAGTTGGTTGGCAAGTGAAAGTATTGTGATACGCCGCTCTTCGCAGCAGATTTTGAAACTGAAATAAAATAACGCATATTTTGGCACCAGTTGGTTGTAGGCATAAATTTTTACTAGCAAAAGAATTGTTTAGTAAAAAATATTTTAAAAAGAAATGTCATAAACACTAAAAAAAAATGTCCCTCATCTCATTAGAATATCTTATGCAGGTGTAGAATATCCTGATAATGGCTGATCTAACCAACCAAAGACTGC
>NW_027113072.1:469953-474892 GCF_000696795.3 Halyomorpha halys | reverse complement strand
CTTATTTTTTATATTGGAACAAGATAGTTGACCGTATGAACCAGATTGGAGGAAAATAGTCCGGGTTTTTCTTATCTTAATTTTTTATATTTTAAATCTCAAGTGCATCACCCTAATCCCATATGAACCATAGAGATTTCACTTTCTGCTTCTTATTGAGCCAGAAAGCTGATTATTTTAATCATACACGAGCTGAATTTACGCACGAAATCCTCCTCGCTTTGATGGGTACCCTATTTTTCTGATTTCTTTTCATGAGTGCTTGAATAACTCTTTTGAATATTCTTAAGTAATCTTCAATACTTATTATCCTGCCCACTGTTCTCTATGGATGCGAAACGTCTTACACTAATGGAAGAACAGTGCATTAAGGTTTTTGAAATTGAAGTATTTCGTAAAATATTAGTAGTATGAATACGTAAAATATTCATAGTATGAATACGTAAAATATTCGTAGTATGAATACGTAAAATATTCGTAGTATGAATACGTAAAATATTCGTAGTATGAATACGTAAAATATTCGTAGTATGAATACGTAAAATATTCGTAGTATGAATACGTAAAATATAGAAAAGTATGAATTAACGGGAGAATTCAGAAGGCTGTACAACGATGAATTGAGGGAACTGCATCCGGTGAATATAATTCATGTTATGGCATTGTGGCAAATAAGATAAGATAAGGGCGTGTAATGTCGTAGGAATAAGTACTGAACGGATCGTAAGGGTAGACCAAAACGTAGATAGGAGGATTGCGTTAAGACTGATTTAGTATAAATGGGTTTTGTGGGGCGTCACTGGACAGATGTGTGTAGAGAACGTTTGGCTGTATCGGCCTCGAACCTTCGGGTTTATTATTATTATCTTCATTACTACTAGAAGAGGTTTAGTGCTGTCAGAATTAGTCAACGATTTGACAATCAGGCATGTCATTAATGTCTTCATTGCATCTCTTAAGATAGCATAGTAATGAATCAGTCTTTAATCCTTGACCAATAGTTTTATGTACTAAAACTAACAATATGTTAATTGGGCCAAAGGTATTTTTCTGAAAGGTTTCAAGAAATATCACAGCCTTTTTAGAGGGAGTTCTTTAATTGTTTTCACTAATCGAATCGCCTGTAAATTATCTAAAAGTAGTGGAAATTTATTTAAACTCAAATTGTTCTTCTAAAGCAGAGAAATGACTTTTTTTACGTTTGAGTAAAATAGCTCTGACACATTAAATATATTCGATATGTTTGGCGTTGTTCAGTGAATTTCATCGGGTTAATGAATATTTTAGGGGAATATCATATAATATTGTAGAAGTAAATAATTCTCTATCAAATTGGTGTAGAACCTGTATTATTGGATATACAATTATAAACAAATTTTTATGGTGATGTACATTATATCTATATATATATATTTTTTAATCTATCGTTTATACTTACAATGGATTTATTAAAGTATTGAATATATTTGATTAGGCTCTCTGTTCGACTAAAGTTTCGTAATTACTTCCTTACTAATGTTTAATAATCTGGACTAAAAAATACATATTTGAATAAATTATTTCTTCTGAGTCCGATAGAAAAAAATTATCTCTTCTGAGTACATAGATTTTTATTTTTTACTTTCGCTTAGCTACATATGGAATATGTAGTTAGGGAAAGTATTACGATCCTCAAAAATTTTGAATTCGAGTTTCCGAAAGTAATACATGTTTTGAAGTCCCCTTAGTCTCAATAGCCTATTCTTGCAAAACATCCTAGCCCAAAAACGAAAAGTTGTACGAAATTGAAATTACACATGCCTTGGATGTGACTGCAATTTTTCGATAATATCGACTGGCTGCAAGTGCCATTTTTTTCGATATTCTCGAAAAAGCCTTAAACGATTTTGATTAAACTTGCCACTTCCCTGTAGAATTAAATAGTTCTTATCCTTATAGACAGGGCTTAAATAACGAATTTTTAAAAAAGATCTTCCTCTAAAGTACTTTTGATTTTGTTTATTTGAAAAGATAAGCAGTGCTGATAGTTAGCAATAATAAACAATTGGATAACTACACAATACTAAAGAGTTTTTTGAATAAATAAAGAAGTGAAAAGAAAGAATATACGATTCTAACGGGAAAAACCAAGACCACACGATATTTCCCGATTGCAAAAATGTTAAAAAATAAAATAAAAATAAATTGAAAATGTTGGGTTCATTATTTTCTTCTTCTATTTCGTTGTTTTTGTTCTCGCAAAAATAGCAATAACTTCGACATGAGCCCACCAATCTACACAAAATTTGGGAACGAATCTCGGATGGTAAGGAAAAGTAGTGTGATGCGCGCACCGCACCGGATTTTTTTATTTTTATTTTTTAATAACAATATTAATTAAGGTTGAACTGGAACTTTGTCTAGTTCTGCTCGTAATTTAAGAGCCAAATAATATTTAATATTATAAAAAAAAAAGATATTTTGTTCGTTCATAATTTTTGTGTTTGTGTCCACATTTTAGATTGTTTTGAGTAGTATTCATTTTAGGCATTATAATATACTATTAGAGAAATAATTAAGTATTTACATTGATTGTATTAGCAGATCATAACTAAAATTTGCATTTACTGTTTTTATTTTGAGATAATACTATTTTTCTTAAATTTTATTATTAATATACTACCAAGCACTGCTCCTAGAATCCAGAAACGTTTTAGTAGTTTCCAACAATTATACTGTCATAATTATGGCTGCCTTTACCATCTCTGCATATAAACCACTTAAAATTAAAAAAAAATAATTTCATCTTAAAAGCTGAAATGGAAAATTATAAATAAACCTTAACATTAACTATGTAATTAAAAACGATTCTTTTTCTAAGGATATGATTTATGGAGTCATTAATAACTGTGTATATAATCGATTGCCTTATTCAAGATAGCTGAATGGAACTGCTTCACAGCATAAAACATAATAAAGCAAAATTCATGAAACAAGCCCCCCAAAAAAAGTAATTTGAGTACCTTTATATGTATAATTATCAATTAATAACAAAAAAGTAAGATTGAAAAGTATAACAAAACTTAAAACTATTTAAAACAAAAAAAATTTTATTTGGTTTCACTAAACTAATTAAAAAACACAATAAAACATAATTAAATAACAAAAAAAATATGAGCTATACAAAAAGTATCTTTAAATATATAAATATACTTCTGTATTCATATATTTAGAGTTCAATTTTTATCCTTGTTTTTAATCTTACTTTTTTTTTATTATATTATTGATTATTGTATGCATATAATATACTTTTTGCTTGGTGAATGCACAAATTATTTAGAACATGCGTCTCTTTTTTAGGGCTTTCAACAGAGGAGAAAATATAAATAAGTGTATATATTATTATTAACCCGAGTGAATACATATGCAATCTGGTTTAAATTTTTTCCATATATACGTTTTCTTAAGTATTATAAAAAGTGAATATTTAGAGATGAATATAAAGTATGATATTCATGCTAATGGGTGCTATATTGATGACAAGAACGAATGAAATGATCGAAGCGTTTTAATAAGTAAATGTAAGAAAATGAGCCGATGTTAATAAACATAGAGAGTAGATAACATTAGCATAATGTTACAAATATGTGGAATGATGGCCCCTATTATTGGTTGTTCAGACAGTGAGTATTTTTTAAAAATAATATTCTAATAGAACGGAACGTAATAATTGCACCTACACGAAAACAGAATATTCATCTGACTTCAAAAGTTATTAGGAAATTTGAAATTATTATTCATAGCTTCCAAACAAGAAAGAATTGTCATTTGCAAAGATGAGTCTTTAAAAACTTTGTTAAAATATTTGTTTTAAATAACATGAAACGAAAAAAAACCTTAAAATGTGATAACTGGTTAGATATAGGAGAGACGAAATATCTGTAAAATGACGCATCGATTATTATTTATTAAATTTAATAACAATGAATTTAATATTTTTAATTTTTTTTAGTATAAAAACCGTATCGTTAGTTTTTGGACTTAACAAGGTGTCACGTCTTAAGCGTTGAAATAAAAATATTAAAACCATACCTAATAGTCAGATTTTTTATGGTTAACTCTGTCAGTATAAACTTCTTCTAATTGTACTGAAGAGGGGCACCCAATATCTATTTTCAGTTTTCATGCATAAGAGCCTTGATTGAGTCAGGATTGAGGACTGATTGATTGCTGGTAATAGTCACATTAGGTAAGAAAGAACACTTTGAAGCTCGGAAATAGGTTCGTAGTTATAGCCTGTTTAGAAGAAGCTCTTCAATTATTCTACATCGAAATAATTAATAATTTGTTTAATATCGGTTTCGATAACGTTTATATTACATCGTAGAACGTAATATTTACTCTAGAAAGTATAGAAAAAAAATAACTATAAAAATAAAGAAATATCCCCTCCCCCTTTATAATGCCATGTGACAAAGAAAGGACACTAAATCTGTATGTCAACTTTTCTCTATGCATATTTTATCTGTTTAATAAATTAAATTAGGAGGTAGTAAGAAAAAAAAAAGATCTATTCATTCCAATTCATACATTCTTTCGGGTCAAGAGAGCGACTTCATCAGAATTCCCCTCATCTATTATTGTTTAAAAAGGCGGATGGTCGGGAGTGCGGTCAAAAGGAACAAAGAAAATATTTAACAACTATTTATTTGCTGAAGTTTCGCCCCCATTTTGCAGGGCTTCATCGGGACTAAAAAAGATAGAAAACAACTAAAAATACCTTGACTATGAAAGAAAATAAGTTAAAAATATAGTAAACTAAGGTGAGGTTAAAATTATGTTAATATAAGTGAGAAATTATATAAAAATGAATAAAAAGAAACAAAACTAAGATGTACAACAATCTTATTACTGTATGTAAAAAAGGTGTAAATTAAAAAAATAAAATAAAATAGTATTA
>NW_027113072.1:462608-469703 GCF_000696795.3 Halyomorpha halys | reverse complement strand
AATAATGAATAAATAAAAAGTAAAATAAAGGTAGTGTGACTATGTATTAATTTTATATTTATTAAAATTTATAAAAGAATGTCCTGTAGGAGTCTGGGCTTCTGTCTTCGGGTTGAGGTTAGGTTTCCCAGGTTGTAGGTCACTCACTGCTCTTTTAACTGTCGGCAACTAGGAGTGGAACTTCATGAACCGTTTTTTGATGTAATCCTCTATTGACTCCATATATAATTCGCGATGCAATTGGCTATTTCTTATGAACTAAGGAGCATTAACAGCGATTCTTAGGACTTTATTTTGAAAAGATTGTAGTTTTTTCCTTTTCGTGAAAGATACCGCTCACCAGACTTCACAGCCGTACACCAGCAGTGGCCTGAGAATTGTTTTAAATATATTTTGTATATTAGTATATATATTTTTAGTCCTGATGAAGCCCTGCAAACTGGGACGAAACGTCGGCTAATAAATAGTTGCTAATTATTTTTTGTTCCTTTTTAACTACACCCGCGACCATCTCCTTCATATTCACTTACGGTTAATATAATATTATTTTATTCAAAGTTAATAAAATTTCACAAATTTTAGTTCTAGTCATCAAAATCGATTAAAACCACTTGGTGGACTAGCTATCAGTACCTCTTGACACACAATATAAATTTTAAATAACTTTAAAGATTCGTGTATCAAATTACTCTTGAATCTCCAGTTTTCTTAAAGATATCAATTGAGAATCAGGGGGAACGGTAGTGCGTTTTAAATTAATTTGATAACAGAAGAGGGAAGTCACACTTCCTAGAACCATTGCATGGAGTTTTTACTAAATTCTGTCAGGTTTTTTTGCATAAAATATTGGTTTTTGTGATAATGATGAAATCATTTTTGAACTAATAAACTAGTTTTATAATAGTAATAAAAGAAAAACGTTAATTTAAGGAGTTTCTAAAGCTAATTTCGTGAATCCAAAACGAATCGCTATAGAGAAGGTCCGTTACAGAAATATTTAAATTAGTAGTGGAAACGAAAAAGGGCAGGTTACGCACGTGGGATCCACCGTTTTCAATGAAACTTTATTTGGTGGTTTATAAAATATTTAAAATTAATTTAGATTTTTTTAAATATTTTCCTAGGCCGTCATTCTTCTGTATGGATTAAATGTTTATTATAAGCCAATCGATTTTTTTTTCTAGTAGAATAAGATCCAAATATTACCTATTTTGTTTATTATATCAAATAAGCTTAAGGGTATAAAAATTACGAAATCCAAAAGTCGCTTCCTGTAAAGTGGACCAAATCCTTTTTTTTTAAAGGAAAAATCATATCAGATTCGTTTTTTACGTGTTTTGAAACCATTAAATACGAATTTTCATATCAATCAAAAATTAGAAAGCTGTGGGCTTTATTTTTGGAGATTATTTTTATTTTATTTTTTTTACCGATGCCTCGTGTTCGCGAAATAAATTCTTGACTCTTAACAATGTTAACCAAATTCAATGTAACTAAAACTGTTGAAAAGCTGAGTTTTCGCTTTTCAACTCGCGAGGGGGGCAGGACGAGGCAGCTACCCCTCCGTCCCCCCAGGAGAGAATAAAAATTATTAATTTAATACAAAATATTTTTTCCAAGTAAATACTAACTGTAATAACTAATAAAGCACTGCTATAATTATATATGATTTTCTTAAAATTTTGGTTTCATTATTCTGTACCTTTCTGAAATGTCACAACCTGATTGACTATGGCTCCCCCCCCCTTCACTGACTATGGCTTGTTAAAACGGTTAATAACATCATTTCTTTCTGAATAAGAAAATAATTTATCCCACTTTACCAGATCAGTCAGATTAGTTCATTTCAATACTCTTTTTTCATCACATAGGGGTTGTAATACATTATCTATATATCAATCAATATATAATCAATTAATATATAAGTTACGGGCTGTCAGCTGACAGGCCCATATCAGCTGATTGAGAACAGCTGACCGATTGTATATATATAGACGGACAGGCTCCGCAAATAGATCAGTATTTTACAACAGTTCAAGCGAGTTAGATCTTTTTCCTTCTTCTCTTTTTTGACATTGTGCTTTCGCCAATACTTAACTTATAATCAATTATCTATATATCAATCAATATATAATCAAAAACATATTAATATGGGTTGAAAGTTTTTTAAAGTTGTGGTTATGTTCAATTTGGTTAACATTGTGAGGAGTTATGAATTTATTTCTTGAATGTAAGTCATCAACAGAATAAACTATCCCCCAAAAATCAAGCCCAAAGATTTCTAATTTTTGATTTATAGGAAAATTTGTATTTAAGAGTTTCAAAAGACGTAAAAAACAAATTTGATTTGACTAAACAAAAATAATTTGGTTTACTTTACTCTAAGTGACTTTTGGAATTTGTAAATTTTTATTCATTTCGTACAGCTAACAATATTGTGATCTTATTCTACACTAAAATCAAATCTATGGATATAGATGTGATTATTAAAGGCATACATAGCAAAGGTGGTATACAGATATATTTAAAATTATTTAAAGTATTTTTCCTGGGCTCTGTTTATTTCGCTTATTAACTTTTGAATATTACTTTAAATTTTAACTTTATTGTAATTCAATATAAATGCATCAGTTTCCATTTCTCTTTCTTCTCCTTATTTTTTTTCCAGAGACAGACCATGTCTCAAAACCATTGATCAATACAAGCTTAGTTAAAGCACTTTTAAATCTTCAATAACAGATTCCAAAAATAAATAAGGATTTTAGTTGTAATTTATCATAGAACAAATTCATTATGGCTGTACCTATTTCAGATTATTTAAAAAATAAATTAATAATGTATTCTGTGTTTTTTAGTGTTTTCTATAAAATATAACTGGAGGATAGTTTTTGTTAGAACCGTCAGGTGTAAGCACTACCAAGCTTGAACTTACCTAAGGCAAACTTACTTAACGGTTTTTCTTTGAAGCATTTTACCAGAAAATATTTTTGCAGGTTTTGGCTAAGGACTATGTGTGATAACTTCAAACCAGACTAATAGGCAATCAGGATATCATGGAAATACATGTTCTAAATAAAAAAACAAATTTAAGGTGGAAAAATGAAGTAAATAATGACAATTTAAATGCAAATTATTAATATTGGGTAAATTTTTTAAAAGCTTCTAAAGAAATGGTTTTGGGAAGTTAGTATTAGTAATCACTTTCCTCACTCTTAGTTTAATTCACCATAGAATATTGGCAACAAAAATCATCAGAAAAAACGTGATTCATACAAATGTAAAAATTAATAATACATAAAATAAAAATAATAAATAAAAAAAAAAAAATCAAAGAGGAGTTATAATTTAGAAAGAAGGCGATGTGCTTATTTATTTATTCATTTTTTTAATATTTATTGAAATTTACAACTGTATATTACATAATACATTTAGTAAATATGAGCTTAGTTAAAATAGGGTGTTACAGGCGTGTAGAGCAACTACCCGTTGGTAGCACTCTAATGTCATTTTACATTAGCTGGTCTCGTGGCCATCTTCTTTTCAGGCACCTTGGAGGATTGTCAGGAATAGAAGAGGATACAAGGTTAGAAACTAAGAGGGTTTGAGTGGTTAGGGAGTTTATAATGGAAGGAGTGATATCTGGTTTGGGCTAGATCGGTTACATAGGGAACATTAAAGTCTTTATGTATGATTATATCTGTGACAAAGTAAGGAGCATTGAGGATTTTATGAAGAATTTTGGATTGTAAGGATTGAATACGAGAGGAATTTGAAGGTTTAATGGAGCCCCAAAGTTCAACTCCATATGTCCAGATTGGCCTTATTACAGTCATGTAGATCAGTCTTTTGTAATGTGTTGGAAGTTTAGACCGTTTGTCTAGTAATTGCTGTAATAGTTGAAATCGACGTGCAGTTTCCTGTCTTTTCAGTCTTGTGTGAGGATTCTTGAATTCATATTCAACAGAATTGAGATTATGAACTGTGAGCACACATGTGTCATCGGCATACATGGTGAGGATAGTGTTAGGATTTGTTGGAATGTCAGCTGTATAGACGGTGTAGAGGATGGGACTAAGGATACTACCTTGAGGAACACATAGGACTGAGAATAGAGGGATGAATAGGAACCATTGTGGCTTACTTGGAATAATCTATCAATGAGAAAGGAACGAATGATGAGAAAGTATGTAGGAGGTAGGAATTTACAGAGTTTGTAAAGCACTCCTGGGTGCCAGACTCGATCAAAAGCCTGTTCTACATCGAAAAAGACTCCCATGCAGTACATTCTGTGCTCCAAAGAAGACGAGATTACATCCACTGCACGATGGCATTGCTGGATAGTAGAGTGGGATGTTTGGAAACCAAACTGGTGATCTGGGTTTATATGATTGGAATCTAGGATGGGGTACAGGCGTTTCAAAATGAGTTTTTCAAGGATTTTGCCCATGATAGGTAATAGAGAGATAGGGAGGTAGTATGATGGGTATTCTGGAGGCTTTTGGGGTTTGGGAATCATTTTAACTATAGATAATTTCCAGAAGTCAGGAAAATATGTGGAACGGGGTACGGCGTTATATATGTAGATGAGGAATAGGATGGCTTTCTGAGGAAGAAGTTTTAGAATGTGGGTTGTTATTAGGTCGTATCCAGGAGCTTTGCGGGTAGGTAATCTTTGAATGATACTAGATAATTCAGAAGGATAAAATGCTTTAGGTTGGAGGGCCAATGTCTTGGTCCAGCTTCAATTAGGATCAATTGCAATTAGTTCAATGCGATGTGTCTTTAATATATCAATTCTTATTGTAAAAACTAAAAAAAAAAAGTTTTAAATTATATATAAGTGCTTAAGATTCCTTTAACTAGTCCCAAAAATGCCTGATTAGGCTGAATGCTGACCAGTTTAATATTAACTGTGTTTTGAGAGGCTAAAGTTCTGTGGTCATGATTCATCCAGTAATAAATTCATTCAATTTATGTTTGAAAAATGCTTTGATTTTATACCAATTTTCTAGCACTCCAAGGTTTGGTCAAACTTGCTGATTTCTTCAGATTCTTTAGGGTTAGTCTATTATTTTTTTATGCTCTGCTTAATAAAATCGAAAAATGTACTTTTGTGCCTCTTAATAACAAAAATAAGAACAACATTATTTCAGATGTGCTTTGCAATTATTTTGAGTTGGTATATGTGGAACATATCACACTGACAAAGTGAATGCACCAGCTTATTTATGTAACCGTGTCCCTTGATCAATTGTTTTTTTAAAGTATAAGGTTTTATTAACTATTGGAAAATTATTATAGTCGAAATGTAATAATGGAATATGAATAATCCTTAGTTTATATTTTTATCTACTTAATATTTGTAGTAATTTAATAAAATCATGTCAAAGTCAGTATTTAGTGATTTTTCCCCCTCACAGTAGTATTTTTTAAAAGCATTTCAACAACTGTACGAGAATTCAATTTCTGTTATATCTCTTTGGGAGGTTACCTGGTGACTCTGTTCTCATCACTCAACAATTTGTAAGGCTTTGTGATGCCTTAAGGGAACTGGTTCACACTCTTGAATGTAAGATCAAAAGTGATTAGGATCCTTTAGCCAAGCGAATAATATCTTTATTTGCATTCAAGACTTAAGGACCAAACTATAAACAGAAATAAACTCAGAAGTTGAGCATATAAAATATACAATGTATCAATTTCCATTCAGACATTGAGGAAGAGACTTAATGTAGCAAAAAAAGTGTCCAACCAGAGTTCACAAAGAAAGCGAACTAAATTTTCTCATAAAATGTTGAATAGAATTCAGAGTACTGATTTGAGATTAGGTCTTAGAATATCAGATTTCATTTGAAGCCGCCCAGGTGAACAATATGCTGAATGTGTTATGAATCCACAAATTGTATTCCAAGGACATTCAAATAAATTCCTTAGTGGTGTTTTTCTTTTTACGCTGAAATGATACTATCAAGTGTCATTGGAAATCAATTATATTTTTAAAGTTCTCTATATGTAGTTGGCTTATATATTTTTCAGAGACATGAATTCCATAAACAGACAGTTGATCAATCATTCTCATCCTCCTCGGCTTACTGTAGTTTAAGCCCAGTGTCTACTTTCAGTATTTTATTTTTGTTTAGCAAGTGTCATCATATACTATAGGGATGGGCACTAACGAGGCCAAACAGAACCACAAGTAAACAAATTCAATTTTTTTTTCTTAATTCAATGCAATTATATATTTTCAGAAGTCAAATTTAAGAACATATTTAATAAATAAAATTATTAAAAAAAATTATTTAAAAATTTCTGTTACAAAATTAAAATATAACAAAAATCAAGTATTATAAAAGTGGTACAATCCCTTCAACATGCAAACTGTGCTGTATGTTTGGGGCACAAGCACATTACAAACAGTTCTTATAAAAACTGAAACCATTGGCGATTGGTTCCCGCACTTGAATCAATGATTAGCCACATTTGTCCTCCATTATATGGTATAAGACACTGCCTATTCGATTGAATAGTATGCAGATGCACTTGCTTCTTTGTATTTCTTTGAAGAGTTTTCAATTCAAAGTTGATATATCCACAATTTAAAGCTTTTTTTTGGTAAATAAAAGTTATAGAGCCTATAATTATACAGTTCATTTAAAAATTTAAATTTTGTCATATCAAATAGGTTTTACAATCAACATTTTCAGCTACAAATTTAAATTTTGTCCTATCAAATAGGTTTTACAATCAACATTTTCAGCTACAAATTTAAATTTTGTCCTATCAAATAGGTTTTACAATCAACATTTTCAGCAAAAATTTAACTTATCTATATCCGTTGTTACCATAATATTTTATTATTATAACATTTAAAGAAAAGATAATTCCTCACATGGATAAATATTTTATCCATTATTTATTTATTAGGTACTTCAACCACTAGGTCCTAGTTTTATACCTAAAAAAAATCTTTAATTATTATTTTCCACCTTCATAGTCTATTTACACTTTGTGATTATTGTATATCCTTTGTAAATCTACTTTGTCATTGAAAAAAATTCCTTTTCTTATGAAATATTAAATTATGACTAGGTTTAT
>NW_027113072.1:458532-461738 GCF_000696795.3 Halyomorpha halys | reverse complement strand
AAATAATTATAATTTGTATTTTAATTTCAGCCAAAAATTTGAATATATCCAAATAATAAGATAATATTACTTGCTTTGCTTGAATAGTGGCATAACTAAAAATGAATAGTTTTTCAGATTTTTTGCTAAATGTGTTATCAAAATAGTGTAGTTTCACGATAGAGAGTGGCACATCTCCATTTTTTATAATTTTCCTCTAGAGAGCAGATTTACCGATAGTAAACTGTACTCAATCTTTCTTTAACAAAGAAAGTATAATAAGAAAGGCATAAGTTTAATTGTTTCATTATTTTTATCACATCTTTTTTTTGAAAAATATATATTTGGAATTAGTGACATATTTGGTTGGACCTGAACTTGTGAACTTTACGATTTGTGAGTTGAAATCAATATATGTGACTTGTTAAGTTAGGCAGGAAGGCAAAGCGGAGAGTGGAGCAAATGAGATTGGTAGTTCTGTGCAATAATTTAAAACTAAGTAAAGACTACAAATTGATTAAGTTATTTAAAGTGATAATTGTACTGGCTAGCATAAAAAAAATAATTTATGATAAACCTATTTCAGTACGCTATGTATATAAATTTCACATCAATTCATAGTATTATTAAAATTCATATTTAGAAAAAAACATTTTACAAAGTACTACTGTTTGCGTGGTAAAACAATTATGAACCTAAGACATGCCTAATCAAGTAAAATAAGTAATATAATAAATAACAACCACTGCCCAAAATTTTACTATTCCTTCTATAATCGCCTATTAATTTTTATTTTATTTTTTTAACTCTAATTGTTTAAGTTCTTTTTTACTATTGTTGTTAAGCATTTTTATTTTATTATTGTATGTAATTTGTGTGATCTTTTTTTCGGCTTTTCTTTAAGTATTGTATAATTTACTATGAAGATATAACTTGGTTAATTCGAAGACGTTTTTCCTTAAAAACTAGCACATCATAAAAAATGGGTAAAAAGTATTGAGACGATACATTCAATCTAAATCTAGTAAATTTAGTTTAAAGAGACCCAAATATTTAATATACAAAAAATAGAAAAATTTTGGCGTCATTATTGAAAAAGTATGTATTAAAAATGTTGTTTATATGATTCTTTTGTAAAATAAGCATTATGCCAGATGTGCCACTATTCAATAAAAGCAGCGATTTAATGAATCCATATGTATCACAAAAATATTAGAAATGCAAAAATTCTTTCACCCGCACCTGAAGATTTGCCGTCAGAGCTGCCGAGCCCTCTCTCTTGAATTTAAACATCGTCATTTCTTCCTGCAGGAGAAGGTCGAGAGGTACCCCTCCCGCTAAAACTCATGGGAGAAACTCCAGTATGCCTTAGTGACTATAAGCAAAGCCGTCCGTTGGATTATCGCCAATCTTCTCTTCTGCCGTTGCGAGAGATTCCGGTTACAGGCGGGGGAGGAATACCTCAGAATACCCACGACTACTCCTTTATGTATGGTCATTGTCGCAGGGAATCTGAGGCCCCAGAAGGCGCCCCTGCACGATTTCCCAAGTAATCCAAGTGAGGAGTCACGTTAAATCCTCTTCCAAATCTTACGCCAAAGTAGATGACTACATCACTTGGACGTATCCTTGTTCCGCGAATTATTAAATTAATAGGGTGGGCCCTATGAGTTTTTCCTCTTAAGAGAATGGCCTGTGTCTTGCTAGAGGCGATTCGCAACTTTTTCTTCTCGCACCATTCTCCAACCAGGTTGGCACAACGTTCTACTTGCTGTTTTAGGCCGGCTATCCTATTAAAGGACACCACTGCAGCCAGATCGTCGACTTAACCAGTGGCAGGGAACCGCTCTTCCTCTAAGACTCTTAACAACTCGTCAAAAATCAGCTTCCATAGCGCTGGGCCAACGACTACCTGCACACACGGCGTGCAATCATATTATTTGTACAAAAGGAGTTACAAAGCGACTCATTTCTATTGCAAACATATATTTTTTTTTTACAAAAATGATCAGCATACAGCAAAAAAAATTTTGGATTTTGGGAATGGTCTCCAAAAAATATGTGCTGTTTCGAATGGATTAAGGCCAGATTCGAACCGTTGCCGCTTTGAGCTTAAGCGTCCAAAATGCTCTGCTATATCATTTCAACTATAATTATATTCTAATGACATTAATAAAACTGGTGGTTAAAAAAGGATTGCTTAAAAAGAAATACTTAGATACCTACCTTTGAAGCTTTACCGTTTTTACGATAATCATTATAAATATAATTAATTTATTTTGACAAATACTAAAATCTCCCGAGATGGCACTTTGCCAATTTAAGTAACAGTTTATAAATAACCCTTTCTCTGCTTGTGGACAAAGATTGATGGTTGAAAACGACAATCAATTCTCTAGAGCACTGTGGTGTTTTCTCTAAATCACTAACTCCATACAGGACAGTTATTATGATATGTAGCCCAACGGAATCAGGGCAGTTTGGTAGCTACGTGATCTCGCATTTGTACGGTGGTGTTTGATGTATATATCACGTAAGCTGGGAGCTATATTCACGTCTGGGGATGCTATTCTTCTATATTCGTCCTGTTTGTTGGAGGATAAAACGTTTGCAAACGGCTTCTGGTTTCATGACTTCAAATGAAGTTCATTTTTTATTTACTTTTATTTTGATGGTTTGGTGTATTCGAAATCACTTCTTTTTTAAAATCATTCTCTTTAAGGTTATAAAACTATAAAATAAAATTTGCAATCTTATTAAACTTAGGGACATTTAAAAAAAAAAATTAATTTAGGACGTTCTTAGAATTTTTTTTTTTAAATTAACCTTCACACATTCAATTGAATTTACAAATAGTTGAATTATGAATGACATATTTTTAATAAATAATAAGAACAGTAATAATTGGATATTCATGTATACATAAATATATTAATTTCTTAACTTTAAGAAAACAATTGAGGTTACAGATATTCGTAATCAGCACTCTAAAAAAAACTTAAATGAGCAAATTTTTAGAACTTCTCCAAAACTATTCACCGAGGCTTTTTTCCCTAATCATCATTTGACTAAAATCGTGAACCTACGAGCTGTTATTTGTTTCTAAACGTTGCCACAGACGATAACTGTTATAGAATAAAATATGTCGGGAAATTCTTGTTGCTTAATTTATTATAGTCAGATTCTCCACTCAAGTTGAGTGTTTGCGGCTTTAGCACACTTGCTCA
>NW_027113072.1:454256-458206 GCF_000696795.3 Halyomorpha halys | reverse complement strand
ATCAAAATTGTTCCTTGAAATCTAAACCGTAAAATACTAGTGAAAATTTTGCAATTCTCATAAATATTTGTTATACTTGCAAGAATACAGAGGTTTCTAGGTTCTACCCTTGGTTTTGAGGAAGTAAAGCAAACAGAAAACTAAAGACATAGTGATTTAAATTCACTAACTTCACGTCTAATAACAGAAAATACTTTCTATATTCCAAATAAGAATACCATAGAACTATTTTACCCTAATCTAAGGGTTAAGTACGCATTGAGGGGTACATGGACTGGTTTCAGTTGATGAGATACAAGTTATGACATGTGAATTCACTTTACCCACTCCATTTCATAACCACAGTCCAAACGGATTCGAGCGGAAACGGACTTCATTCAACGAAGTTTAACAAACAGATCATTAGGCTTTAGTGTTCCCAATGTAGGAGTTATGACGTCATGATTCGCCTCGTTACGTCATGGAGTACCCAGTCGTACGACCACCAAATGCACCAAATGGAAGCTTAAGTATAGAGAATAATATCGGTGGCAGAAGTGGGACACGTCAAATAGGACAGGCTAGCTCTTATCATCCGTGGCTGATAACATTCAACCTGCGGCTTTTGTAAGGAATAGTTTGTTCCGTCTCAGCGCGCTTTTATGAAGTAGCATTTAAGCCGTTTATCTTCTCCTTCCATACATATCCGAACTCAATACAAGTCCTCTGAATCTCTTCATTATTCTGTATTATTAGAATTTTCCGAATATGTAATTGAAATAAAGGCTCGCACCCGCACATACATATCCATCTCTATTAACATAATTAAATCGTGTTATATGGTATATTGTAAAATACACTTTTTCCTATGGTTCTATTCTTGAAATAATACTTATTTTCCCAACAAAATAAATTAATACAGTGATATCCAATAAAAGTTGAAAAAATAAAATACAGTGGAATCTTGAAAAATTTGTAAATATAAAAATATCCCGTCTCGGATTTCGATAAAGAACAAGACATTTTAATATTATCAGCTCAATACAACTCCTTTAGTGTTTATATATAATAATTAATTTTTACAAATACAGAAAGTAATCAAATAAAAAAAAAAAAGTATTATAGCGATGAATACTCGTTGGCCATAGGCCGATTAAAGATAAAAATACTTAATACATACGACCAAAATTTACTAGTTTTATATTAGATAACATATATATAAATTAAGGCCTAATGGATTGTGATGTCAGCTGACCTAGTGTATATATAAGAGGGCGGGTTCTTTGAATAAAGTTGTCTAGTTTTTGCATTCAGAGATTGTTATTCTGTTACGTTTTTTTTTTTTGCCGTTTTTCCCTGCTTTCGCCTAACTTGTATATATATTTACGAACCTGTAACAGACTCTCCGGCAGGAACAAACTCCTTGTGACTCACTCCTTGGCGTTAAACTCAGGAAAAAAAAGTCTTGAAGTTTTGATCTAGGCGCCGAAGTTTTGGCACAGCTGTATATGGCACACCTTCTGCAGCCATTCTACAGTCTCGTTCTAGCTCCCAGCGACTTTTTTTATCAGTTTCGTTTTTTTTAATCAGTTTCACCGGATTAAGGAAGACCTGATTTGAGCGGCAGCTTCGAAGGTTTCCTTAAAAGCCTGCCACGGGGAGAATTCCAGAGAATCTATGTACATTAGAAAAAACGTGGTATTGGTGTATTGATGCCCGGAGATCATACAATGAAGCATTAAGTCCGCATTTGGTATTGGTATCCGGTGGTGGAATCAGATCGGTAAGTGGGCCTAGTGGTTTTTTTTTCGCTAACCAACTTTTAAGTTGCCGCCGCGTACTTACCAAGATGGAAGTCAAGATTCAGTTCTCAGCACCGCCGAGAAATTAATATTAACTGTCGCTGGTGGAAGTCAAACCGATTATATTCCGAACTGGGCGGTCCCAGACCAAAGATTTCTTTTTTTAAACACATTTTTGTTTCTGAGATTGGGCATACACGATCCGGTATACTGGTAAGGTTTACTACCTGTGCAGGTTTATCTCACAGGTATATTGTAACGTGTGTGCCAGACCAATTTTGAAACTTTATGAACACACCACGTGTTACATATACATATGTAGTAAATGAAAAAAATTTTCAGGAATCGATTAAGTACCGATCATTATAACAAAATAACTTTTTAATAATAATCTTAACTAAAGAGAGAGAAAATAAGTTATAAAATTAAAATATATCACGGAGTAAACTAAAATAATAAAATTCTGATAAAATTTAGAATAGGCTTTATACTTTATACCAAATAAAAAAATAAAAAAACTTTTTATTGAAGTTCTGAATACTTATTGTTATATAATTAAATAAAGGCGTATATAACTTAATAATAAAACATAACTAAATTGAAACCAGAAATTGCTTGCAAATTGAGTATCACCATAATGTAGTAGGACGAGCAGGTGTCTTGCTACAAATGAGACTCCTAGATACAGGTGGCTAATCTCCGACAGAATGGAATAATCAGCCAAGAAGTGAACCGTGTCTTCAATACTATGAAAATTGCATTACCCACACAGATTCGATTCTTTCTTTTTCCAAGAGCAGTAATTCGAAAACCGATTTTGAAGCCATTGTCTTAAATATGTGCATTACATTTAGAAATATAGGAATGCCTGTATCAGTGAACGGATCGATCGATTATGCTCGAACCTAAATTTCACTATAAATAGTTACGGAATCAAAATTGTTTCTTGAAATCTAAACCGCAAAATACTAGTGAAAATTTTGCAATTCTCATAAATATTTGTTATACTTGCAAGAATACAGAGGTTCCCTACCCTTGGTTTTGAGGAAGTAAAGCAAACAGAAAACTAAACACAGTAATTTAAATTCAATAACTTCACTTCTAAGAACAGAAAATACTTTCAGGATTTCAAAAACAAAACGATAATGCATTGAGTTTGGTGTACGCATATCAAAATTCTAAATTTACCCTGGGACAAGCGACTACATAACTTGTATTAATTTAATTTAATTTTTCTTGTTGCTTTCTAATAATCACATTGGATTAAGTAGCCTCCAAAGGAGATTGATGAATACTTAAACCACATAAATTTTAATGCGAATCGAATACGGGTTGTATTAAAACATTGTTTGATTCGAATTCTCTTACATTTAACGATAAAATCTAAATTTTAACTTGTAAATTATTAATTTAATATGTTATTTAGCTGATATTGGTTTTCCTGATATAATGATTAATATATGATCATTTGATATTATTATAAGATATTCAGAAGAATTCTTGAGTCGTACTTTGAGAGACGAAATTAAACATTGTATTAATATAATAGCACGCACACGTGCATTGAGAGGTGATTTTTAAACAACAAGTAATTTTTAAGCCCCTCCTGAATTAAATGGTTCCTAAGTATTACTGTTCTTGACCTTCTGTATCCTTGATCTCCTTACTCTTCGTTCATCCACCCATTCATTAAACACCAGACCCCAATCAATTGATGTATATACGCCGTCCCATAGGCCCGCCTCCTTCAGAAAATCCTTCGTCACACATGCAACCTCCTTCTGGAATTGCCTTCACTGGATTTGCCATTCTTTCCTTTAAACAGCACCTATTCTTTGATTTCCTACATAACCATCCCTCCGCATCAATGCTAATAATGTATATTAGTGCTACATGTATTAAAAATACCAAAATTAAATTTTATTAAATAGGTATTATCGGTGTTCATTGTCGGCATTTGCCGCCTCATTAGTATCAGGTCAAAGGGATCGGTTGCACCTGGAAAGCCAGCGGCATTAAGATTCAATAACGTACTCACTGAAAATGTAGGACATCACATGGGCGATAGGCTTACACCATGACCGATCATAAAGATAAGCGAGAGGCCAAAAAGTATTTCGGATGTCGAAAAAGAAGCCGCCCCGACGGTGAAGTCAAAACGGTTTACGC
>NW_027113072.1:446971-453646 GCF_000696795.3 Halyomorpha halys | reverse complement strand
ATATATATAATGTTAATACAGATACAAATAGAAATACACGAATAAATTAATAAAATGCAGTTTCCGAAAATCCCATCAGCCCTAGAAAAGCTGTTAGTCCGGAACATAGCAATAGCTATATACTGATTATCATTATAAATTGTAACTAATTATAAAGAAATGTTTTTACTACTAACCATGAGCATTTCGATTCTCATTATCATGGCCGTTACAGAGTAACATACGTTAAAATACACGTTAACTTGATTTTCATAAATCTATCGGGAAAAAAGTATTTCAGAATTCAGGCCTAAAATAAAAGATTAGAAAAAATTATTTCGATTAATTTTTTACGGTATTCAAAACAAACCGTAGAATGATTCAAAATATATCCCTGAAAAAAATCATTGCCGAGGACACATCAAACCGCAAAATAAAAAGAGAGAAGTTTTAATTGATTTCCTCATCCTAGTCCAACATGCTCTAAATGTGATGCTGGCCACTTCTTTTGTCCCCTTCACGTATTTCATTTCATGTCGGCCGATAAGAAAATAAACAGGTTACTACGTCTTGGATCACCATTGTCGTAGCTTGAAATAGTTAATATCGTTGAATAATATCATTGATATAATATCATTCATAAAATATGAATAATCGTTTTCATTTTATTATCATTAATTATCGTATTGTGTATAAAATGAGATATTAGAATTAATAGTTGAACAATGAAAAGATTTTTTAATGTTTATTTTACCATTCTTATATAGTGTGTGCAAAAATTTATTTGAAGATTTTGATTACAAATTTTCCTCGATATTTGAGAATCGCCCATAAAACCACATAATCCATCTTGTGTAAACAGAGATCTTATATGCATTTGCTTGTCCTATTAATAAATCCATATTTTTGAAATTTTCTTCTATAACCTCTTAATTTATTAAGTCTGACCATTCCTTTTTTCATTCCTGGTTCTGGTTCGCTTTAAAAGTTCTTATATTTTGTTTAATTTACAGCAATGATGTCAATCTTTATATTTTTGTCTTTTATATCAACTATTTATGCTATATTTTGAATTTTAACAATATTTAAAATATTGTATGTTATTAACTTATTTTTGTTGCAGATATGGTTCAGAAAAGGCGCTGCAAAATAAATGCAGTGCCTCAAGGTCCACTGCTCCCCCCGATAAAAATTGTATTAGTTCAACCTCTTGAGGTAAGAGTTAATACTTTATATATACCATGTATGTTTGAAAGTAATTTAAATTTAGATGAATGATCGTAAGTTAGTTTTAATGTGTACATCAAAATGCACATATCGTGAGTGTTCTGTAAAAAGAGTGAATGCAATATTTTGTAGGAAAGTGTATTTTGTAATTTACCTGGTCTGTAAAATTCTTTTTTTGGTAAAAAAATTATAATTTAATTTCTTATTAAATAAATCAAATATTAATGATTTTAAATTTTAAAAAATAGGCTTTTAACTTATAATAAAGAAAATGACCTGGGCAGAATAGCCTGCAAAAGAAACTTTAAATTAATGTGAGGAAGAAATTATATTGAAGATGTCCTTGAGGATGACTAGAATGGCCGAAACGTTGGACTGGTGAAAAATAAAAGTGTTGAGACAAAAATGGATACAATTTTTTGATTTATTTAATAAATAATTACCTTGTCTGAAGAAATTGAAATAATATAATTATAATTTAATGTTTGAGAATCTGCTACACACCCTGATTGTGTTTAGCTGATTAGAGTCAATGATTATTGCAATAAAGAAGCGAAAACCTGAGAATATCCAATAGTTAAATTCGCCCGTTTTATAAAAACGTTCTAATGCGTTACGTAGGAAACGTTGAATGTTTGGAGATTAATGCTCAAGGTCCTAGTTCCAAATGTCATAGCAAAGAAAATAGGGGTTGTTGCCCCCTCTTCGAAATCTTGAAACCCCGAGTTGTACGGATCGATCTATATATTTACTACCTCGGAGTTTTGAAACATCTCACTTTTAATTAAGTTGTAGTAAGAATTGAAGGATCGAAATAGTTCTAATTGAGATAGAAATATTGGAAGATCGCTGATTAACCGTTTGCATTTAATTAAAGGAAGATGGTGCGGTGAAATTAATTCAAACAGTAAATAAAGTATTCATTATGAGCCAATATTTCGCACCGCTTTGCAGGGCTTCATCACGGCTAAAAAAAATATAAACAAATAAAATTATGTAACAGAGTAAGAGAATTAGGTAACTTAAGTTAAGGTTAGTAATTAGTAACTAAGCTTTGGCTAAAAATGATGTAAAAATTTCTGTAAGTTTATATTATAATGAACAAGGTAAATAAAAGAAAGTAAAAATAAGATGAAATGTGAAAAGTATATATAAACAAGAAATACAAAATTGTGTTAGGCATACTTTGAAACATAGTGAACCAAAATAAGTGATAAAGATATATAAAATAATATATAATTGAGATAATATGAGGAAATATAAGAAAATATTAAATAAAGGTAGACATTAAATGATCATATACCCTGTATGAAGTATACCTTTAACTGAAGGATGTAGAGTTTATTGAAGTTACAGCCGTTGATGGTTATGATGATGATGAAGAAGTAAAAGATATTGAAAGAGGTGAACTTACAACTTACTCCCATGATCCCTTCTCCACCTGTTTCTCAGCCCTATCCTCTATTGTCGGGGAGACACTTCATAAACGTTTTACTCATACATGGCGATTTTCATTGAAGAAGTGAAGAAAAGATTTGTCCATAGAAATAACAAAATGGCTCTCTCATGCACATTGTCTTTTCTTATTGTTTTCTTTAAGACACTACTAGTTAGAGAGTGTTTTTTAACTGTATTGGCCACATGCGCTAGTGCTACTTAGACATATGCATAATAATTACTTGCATGAATTGCGGGGGGCCACCTTCTGTCTACATCTTTCGTTTTTTGAACGAAACATACCCTGTTGATACCATGCATCCGCCTAAAGCTTCTTTTGCACTCCGTCATTTTGAAAGTAATTTTCCTATTTTTCTTCACTATTTTCCTTTTTTTCTAGACCTTTATTTTATTCTTTTTTCCGTCATTTAGTGAATACTGTATTTTTATGTTTCTCTGTTATCTACTTTTTTATTTGTTATTATTTCTATTTTCATTATATGTCTTATACTTTCTTGTATTTCTTGTTTATTTATATATATTTTTCGGACGAATTCCGATTTCGAGGAAGATGGTCCTCCTTTTATAAAATAGAAATGAAAAAAAAATCCCTTTACTCCTTTGAGTCATACCAGTATATCAGTCTTGTCTACACTAGTCTAGTGTAAACATCCAGAACAAGAAAATGTATATAAGCCTATGGTACATTTTTATTAATCGATGTAATAGCACAACTATCACAAGATATCTTAATACCATGTCTCCATAAAGGCTTCTTATTTCGACCAATCCAATTCAACTGTTAATAATTACTAAGCTTGGGAGGACTTCGCTCGTCTTGTTAAAGGTTTTGGATCCATTGTTCCAGTTAGGAGCTTAGTCGAGTTCCTATTCTAACTTAAGGCTGAATGGATTGGTAAGATCTATCCTGCCTGGATTTCAAGCGAACCTTATCACCTGATAATTTATTGGAGACTTGGATATAGACATGAATATATTCTTCATTTCATGTTTCTTTCGCCTCAATCATTGGACGTTTAATAGTAAATAACGTATAATTAAAATAATTAAACATTTCTAACCATGATTTTTAAGAGTTTGACAAAAAAAAAAAAGTAACATTCCCACCTCTTGACAAGGTTTGTCTTGTTGCCAACTGTTCACTGTTTTGTAATATCAAGAATTTTACTTTTATTACATTGAAATGAAATTGAAAATAGTAAACATAAATAATTCATTATTGTCTAGCGTACAGCCTATGTATATAATAGTACTTCTATTTATAATAACCGATTCGATTATATAAAAATTTTAGATTTCATCAGAATATTGAGATTTAAGAAGCTGAAGATATAACTGACGTCTGAAGGAAGTTAGGAAAAAGGCATTGTGGATAGAAATAGGTTAGCAATTCCAAAAGAAGGAGGAACGGATAAGAAAAGAATTTTAAAAGGAAGTATTTCTATGTGATGGAGTACATTGATCGGTTGGGTTCAGGTATACAAGGAGAGGATATAGTGGAACGCAGGATGAGGAATTCAGTGATATAGGAAAGTTAATTATTTCTTAAGGATTGGAATATGACAAAGTCGAAGAAATATTGACTTCGAAAAGAAAAATAAAGCCTCTGTAAATCAGTTTGTTTTTTTCGTTGGCGCTACAGACCGTGGTTGTCCTGGGTCTCGCGCGATGTACTTAAGAAATACAACGCGCGTTTCCTGACGTGGTTTTCATAGGGTTGGTCCGTCACTCCCACGCCTATTTTTGTGAGTGCCACCCATTGGCTGACGGGCCTCACAATTGCCCGGGGGGTGACTGTGAGTGAGTATTGCATAATTTTTTGCTTGAAAATATCCCGGGTAGGGCCGGGCTCGAACTCGCACAACCTATGGGTTGTCGAACTGCCGTGTTACCACGCTGCCGTCACCCCGTAAGTTAGTAAAATAGCTAGAAATATACGTATTTCTTGGAACCTCAAAAATAAATTTTATTATGCTAAACATTGTTGAGACATTTCCAATTATTTCTGGGATTTTAGTTAAACAGTTAGATAAAATCTGCTGCAGGTTTGTGTACAAGGGAACTATTAATATGAAGGAAAGTAGTAAAGTTAGGTGCTCTTAGAAGCTCAATATTAATGTTATATATTTTTCTGTAACGATATTTAAGGGTTTACACATCTCAAAAGCTTGAACGTTCTGCGCTAAAATTCTTGGGTAAATCCTCATTCTCGACTTCTCTAGGGACTTTTGGTCATTCATAAGAAAACAAGTTTGAAAACTTTATTATTTAAAAGTTAATTATTTGGATCGAATTTTGAAAGCATTTATGTTCATGTATGTTTGTTAAAAGCTCGAGGAATTTCTAAAAAGAATTGTAATATACTACATACTCATCTACATATTTTAGATTTTAGAAACTCCTTTGTATTTGTCTGAGGTATCAGAGTAAGCAGTTAAATTACAATATAACAGACTAATAAAATATATTATGGAGGAAAGAATATTTAGGTTAAGTCTAGTTATCAAAATTATTTTCAGCCAGTTTAATATAGTAATTAATTTGAAGTTAATGACCGTAACGACCGGAGCAATGTTGAGGGGTACATTATGGGGATTTAAAAGGTGCTCTCGATAGAGGCCCCTTCGTTTTATGAGAAATGGATGGTCGTAAAAAAGGAGAGCTACGATGGGCCATTTATTTATTGTTCGCTGGTGGTAGACGATCCCTCAGCCTGGCCCTCAATTATCCTTCTAAAGAAGTCTTGGATAACAGTAAGTAAGCGCCTTAACAGAATCGCCATCCCAACCAAGTTCAAGTTTAAAGGTCAGAAATATGAAAACGACTTGTTGCTTATTTAAGCGTGACATTGATTATTTATTACGACTCCTGGAACATTTTAGTGAGCATCTGAAATATTACTGGAGATGTATATTTTACTAACTATTCAAAAATCTCATAAAAAAGTTGATGGATAAAAAAACTTACAAAATACTTTAAAATTAAAAAACAAATGGGTACTAAGTCGAGTATGCTGTACTTTTTTGTTTTTAGGTTAGCTAATTAAATAATCATATGTTATTCCAAACAAGCATCCGAAATTTTCCGGGAGATGTACAGTTTTTTGATTATCAAACAAAAAAATCATAAGAAAATTTTACAGTTTTCTATAGGAACTGCAAAAAAAAAAAATCTTTTATAATAAGGTTACTAATTCGGATCTGGTTTTTCTATGCCGAGTACTAATCTTATTTATATTTTTTTCTCATATTGTAGAGATGTTAATCTCCTTACTTGCGATATATAACACTTTTGAGTAATAGGTGATTTATTAAGTTGTTTTTTTTTCCATAACTTTTTTCCAACTCTTTCCTCTAAATTTATTATGTATACGATTAGTTAAAGGACTTAAGAAACACTTTAGGTAAGTTTCACTTAAATATTCGTTTTCATTTCATGTTTTGGGATTGATTCCAAAAAAAAAAAAAAAATGTATATGTTTTCTTTACCTTCATAAGGGAACATAATATGTGCGTATAAAATCTCTAATCGGACATCATTTTGAAACAATAAAGTAGGTGATGATTTTGAGGAATGCCAAATCTCGGAAAAGAAACGCCTCCATAGTTTTTGGATCACGAACTGATGGATTTTTTTGTATTCTAAAAATCTTGTAACGTTAAACCTGAAACTTTGTGGGAACTAATTTTATTTTTTACGTTTGTACGTTGGTTGATTAAAAATGTTCATTATTAAAAATACTAAATTAAACCCTCAAAGACGAAAAATACTTATTTATTTAGTGCTATGCTAAATATAAATTTCAAGATTTTTTACATTAGATGTAACCTTCATAAATAATTTTAACTCTTTAAATTTCAGAGAAAGAAATTTTCGAACCAAAGCAACCTGCGTTATGTAATTTATACGTAGTAAGGGTAAGGGAAAGTATTTTTATATAAACAAATTTCAAATTTGAATTTCCTATTTCCCTGACCCTTGGAAAATGTCTATAATAAAAATGTTTCCCAA
>NW_027113072.1:435464-445826 GCF_000696795.3 Halyomorpha halys | reverse complement strand
AACATACTACATATTTACCTATTGTATTATTTTGTACAGTTGTAAATTACAATAAATAAATAATTAAAAAAAAAAAATTTGAATTTTCGATGGAAATACACTTTTTGAGGTCCCCGAGTCCAAATAACCACCTATCGCAAAATGATCTCTGTGTGTGACCAGCCTAACCCAAAAACTAAAAGTCGCACGAAATTTAAATCTATATTTAAGGTGAGTGTATGCCTGAGACGTGACCATTTTTTTCCTGAAATCTACCGACCAGAAGTTTTTAGAATTAATTGTTCACACATTTACGTGATGTTACACATTGTACGACTTTCTCCAAAATGGCTTTTGCGATTTTGATTAAACTTAGTGAAACAATGAGTAGTCTTTAGTAGTAGTAGACAGATCTTATCCGTATTGAAATAGAGGTGTAATTTTAATTATTAAAAAAAAGTAACTAGTTCTCACTGTTAGCAATAATAAAAAAAAAAACATTAAAGAATTTTGTAAGTAACTAAATGTGCGAAGAGAAAAAACAGAGACATCGAACGGGAAAAGCCGAGACCACCCGGCCTTGCCCGATTTCATTACTTGTTTTGTTAAACTGTGGAAGTCTTGGCAGGAACATAATTGATATTAGTTATACCCACTTCTAGAATCTGTGAAATACAAATTGTTACAGCAACAGAAAAATAATTTTTTTTTGCCCTAAATTTTACCTTCTCTGGTCTTTATTATTTTTTTTTTTCGAAAATCACAAAAATAGCAATAACTTCAATACGAGCTCACCAATCTACGTAAATCTAGATGACATAAGGAGATTAATGTGTCAAAGTTTTGTAATACGTGAATTGCACCAGATTTTTTCGTTGTATCTCTCTAAGGACTTAGGCAAATAACAACAAAAATATCATATTTGATCGCCCTTTTTTTAAAGGTAGTTTATCAGGTCCAACGTAATATGTTTCTTTATGAGAAGTTGTATAATATATTATTATTATTTTTTTTTTTTACGAATTCCTAAAGAATATTAAATTTTTTCAAGTGAACATTGTTATTGTTAATTTATTTAAGTAGAAAGGTTACTTCACTCCACGACTACATTTCCTGATTCTTCTAAATTTATTCAAATTGATTTCCCTATGATGGTATTTGGCAGAAGGATCTTAAATTTCATGATCATTTTTATTCAATATACAGTATTTAGCTATATTTTACTATTAATAATTCTTGATTATTGGAGATATTTAACTTATTCAGGCTTAATATTATTTTTTAATAAAATTATTCAATATAGTAAATTATAGAGGATTAGATCAAAAAACGGTTCATGAAATTCCACTCCCAGTTGCCGACAGTTAAAGGAGCAGTGACCTACAACCTGGGGAACCCAACCTCAACCCAAAGACTGAAGCCCAGACTGCTGCAGGACATTCTTTTATAAATTTTAATAAATATAAAATTAATTCATATTCTCACTACCTTCATTTTTCTTTTTATTATTACTCATTTTATTTATTCATTATTATTATTTTTATTTTTCTTCTCTCGTCCCTTTTTCAAATTAACTTGTTTCTTTTTACTATTAGAGGGCAATTATTTGTTTTATTTAACTGTACCAATTACATTATTTTTTGTTAATAATTTTACTTTCCTCTTTTATTATGAAGCATTATTCTTATCTATTTACTTTTTTTATCTTTCTTCTTTTAATAATAACATTGTTTATAGTTAGGAGCGTCTTTTGTACGAGACTATACCCCCAATAATCAACTGTTAAAAAAAAAAATATATAACATAACGTTTATATCAACCATGTAAGTCCCACCAGGCTGATCTGGTATAAAATAAAATATATAAAAAAAATATATAGTAAATTGTTCTTTTTTATGTACTAATTTTGCTGCTTATCCAACAGAAGGATTGCTTGAAGAAAACGGAGAAGAGACAAAGTTTGAAAAAGATAGAGATCTCCCCTGACTTCTCTACCTTGGTGGCCAGGAACAGGGACCGTCCTCTGGTCTCTTCTTTGCCACCTCCTCCTCTGCCAGAGATACCGGTAGTTGATCAAGATGCAATCCTCAGGGAAGTGCTGTCAAGTGAGAGCAGCCTCAATTCTTGCACATCATCAGCTTCCTCAGTGAGTATTAGATACTTCCAAAAGTTGACGAAATTGGCATGTATAATGCGCAAATTTGAAATCAATTGGGTCATTATGAATATTTGAAGGATTGGCGAGGATTTTATATTAACAGTGATATTTCTAAATTACTTGTTTCTGTCTGATAATGACTTTATGTTTGAAATTTTATTTCATCCAACCAGTCATCAACCAAAAATTGGAAACATTATCTATTATTCTTAAAATTGAAATTTCATGTTAATGATTACAAGACAAATTTATAATTAATTGATTTTAAAATCATCTGTTTATTCAGAAATATTTTCCATATGTACTGTTAATTGTCAGTCATTTTATATTTATATTTCTTTATATTTGTTCAAGATATTTCATTTTAACCTAAACTCCTACTTGTGGTATGCCGCAATACCATTAAATATCACACATATTAACTCTAATAAAGTCGATACTCATTCAATACATTCATGTTTTAAAATGTAACAACGTTTCAGATGAAAACAAAACCCCACTAAACAGACATTGTTAAACACAAAGCTTTATTTCAAATAGGGGCTTTGAAAAAAAAAAAATTCATTTTAATCTATTGCATTGGCTCATTTTTATATTTTAATACCATATTCAATGTTAAATATTATTTTATATGGTAGCTGACAATGAATAACAAATGCAATTGTATTTGTAGGATTTTTTTTTAATTACATTTATTGTAATAATTTTAAATTATGTATCTTGGTTTAAATCAACATTGAGATGTTTGTATATAATATAAGAGTGGTTAGATCTTTTTAACCCATGACTTATTTAAGATTTGTTAATTCACTTATTCACTTGCTTAATGCATTCAGATTGTATCAGAGCTAACTCTTCCATCATTGAACGATGATGACCAGAGCTCCCTTACTGAAATCCCTCTCTCAGGTGGTGGTTATCACCAGACAACTAGAGATACCAAGAAAGAGGAGAAACAGAGAGACGAGAAGGAACGTCTGTTTCGTCTATTTGATCAGCTTCTTTCAGAAATAAATAAAGCTGAGGAGATGTCCAGATTATCAAGAAGAAGGAGTGATAATCTCTTATATTCAGGTATTGATCCATAATTTTTTGTTTTTTAAATATAATCTCTATAAGTTATGGTTTAAGTTATTTTTCTACATACTAAATTAGAAATTTTTATGATTTATTTACTCTTCTTCAGGAAGACAAATTCTCATTCGGTCTGTTTTTCACCTATATTAGTAAAGTCTGAATTAAAAATTATAACCTCAAACAGCAACCGTTAAAAATCAATTTCAAAGGAATGAATTTTTTTTTTTTAAAGTTAAAGTCAATGATTTGTGGTGATTTGGCTATGATTATTACCATATATATATTTTTTATTTTAACTCTTATTTTACCTTTATAGCAAAGGTCTAATCAATATAATTTTGAAATATCAGTTTAGAAATTTAGACAAAAAAAACACATATCTACCCGCAGGAAGATTATTATGCTGTGTATTTTAGTTACTCAATATATTTGGGCAGCACTGTCTCTAAATAAATAAACTGTTTCCCTCTCTCTATATTTATATTATGCACTGCAGTAAAAATAGTTCATTATTTGAGATTAATTACCAGGATATATTATAAAGATTCTGTTTTATTAGAAGTTAATTATATGTATTTTTAACAGATATCTGCATATCTATTAATATTTATATCTACATCTATATTTATAGGTAATATGTCTATTTTAAAAAATTTCAAATTCTTCTAAGAAGATAAATTTATTACTTTAAAAAATTTGTCGGTATCTAAATTTGGTACGTTAAAGAAACAAAAGAATAAAAAATGGAAAAAATCTCAACATTTTTTACTATATAAATTATATGTACTTAAAAATGAGTTCTTACATTGAATAAAAAACCTCCAGTACTCTCATAAAGTATTATTTTATTGTAAGTTGAAATAGTATTTGATATATTTTTGAGATATAAGGTATTTTGTGCTACTCTTTTGTGGAAAAAATTATTTTTAATTATTTTTTTTTTTAAATATGAAATATTCTCCTGAAATTTCGAGCTGTTCTTGAACCTGTAATGTTTTAGAATGGAATAAAATTTTTATTTTGAATAAACAGACTGATTAACAGCTAATAAAATTGGAAATATTTTATTATTATAGCCGGGCTTAATCATTGTCATCTTGGACTTTGGTCCACCTCCACTCTTCAGTGTTTAATTATACCTGAAGTAATCAAACATTAAGTAATTTATTTAATTTTTTGTATGAAGAATCAGAGAGTTTTGCTTTTTCCAATAAAGATTTCCAAAGATCTAATTATACTTAATAATTTTTTATAACAGATGGCTGCTTGTTTGATTTTCATTTATTATTCCTTCCTCTGAACTGTATATTTTTTATCTATAGTCAGCTGAGTAAGAGGTTAATAAAAAATCTCAGACTTTTTAGGTTACCCTCCAAAATTCAGCTTGTATTCCCAGTCAGTCAGATATCAGTACCGCTATAATAATAAAGTTTAATAATTACAATCCCAAAATATTTATCTGTGATGGTCTGAAAATTTAACTAATATTGTTTCAGGACATTATGGAACTAAGATTGAACGATACCATTCTCATTGTGGCTTCTTGGAAAAATATATAGTGGAAGATGAACCATCAAGGTACACCATGGAGCAGTTACAAAAAAAATGTAAGTAATTTATAAATACTTGAGATTGCTTGCTTGTTGTAGTAAAAAATTGTTTATTATAATAATTCTCCATCATAAGGTTGAGGTAAAATATTGATATATTATGTCAGTTATATATAATATAATTTTGCTATTATTATATTAAATAATATTTTGGTAGTTTCAATATTAAGTAGTTATAATCCTTCAGATTGATGGGTCTCCATATTAGAGATTAGATTCGATGCCAGAGATATCCAAATCCAGAAATGGATTTTCATGTTAAACTCACCTCTTATTTTATATCATAGTCCTAGCTTTAATCCTCTCCTCTAATTAGGTTTGCTTCCTGACTATTCTAATCAATTTGCTTTGACAAAAATGTTCCTAATACACTGTGATTCCTTTCCATTGAGGACTCACCTTATTGTTGTATCCTTTTTTACTTTATGAACATGAATACCTGCCTTATGGAGAACTGCTTGGTAAACCCAAGGTGAATTTGACATGTTTAATGTATTGTTATATATGATTCAATTTATTTGATCCTGGGCATCTTTATAGTTCTGATAGGTAGGTCCTAAATAAGAATGGTATTTGCTCGGTGACTTTCTTATCAAACCCTTTAGAATGAAAAACCAAACAAACCATCTACATTCTTGATCTTATCCGTCCTCTTCTTGACTACTAGGACTAATACTGGTGATTTATATATTTCCTCACATAGAACACCTTATAAATCTAGATTAATTTTTTTTTTTTATTTAAAAACAAAATTGAATAAAATAATTCAGTTTTTACTTATAAAATGAATGAAGGAAATGAATTACAAAAAAACTGAAATTTAGTACTGATTTATTTCTTACAAAATAAAAATTACTTGAATCAAACTGTGGAAGAAGATAAAATAATTAATTTAAATAAATGTAGATGGTACAGTTTGACTTTTAAAATATATATTGTTATTAAAAAGGAATTATTGATAGTAACTAATATTATTCCAACCAGTAATAAATTATTGATTCCGAAACTAGTTGTAATGATTTTGGTAATCTTGATATTGGTGCTTATTGGATTAATGGTGCTGCACTCTTAGGATATCGGTAGTTGATCTCATTCAGTTAACTTTGTACCCTGTATGTTTTCCAATTATGGTGAATTGTCAATCTGGATACTTATTATGTTTTATTTTATTGCTACAAATATCCATTACAAATTTAAAAGATAATTTTTTTTTTTAAACACTTGAACTCTGGTCTGATATCCAGGCATTGTAGTGTAGTGTAATCAAGATTAGAATTCTGGTACAACATATTCTAGGTTGTAGGCATGATTATTCCACTATTAGAATGGTTTGCCCATTCATCTGAAATATGCATAAGGGTGATGGAATCTTGTTTACTGATGGATCAATAACAGCACACAAGATCCTTAATGACTTATAGAAGAGGTTTCTTCGCATTTCAGCTAGTCTGGCTTGTAATGTGTAGATTTTGCATTAAGTGATGGTCTGGCAGTTGAATTCTAAGAATTTACAACTGGATGGTAGCAATGAAAATTTATACATATGGAGGAATTGAGAATAGTGGAGGACCAGGAGCCAAGGGATGGCCTTAATAGTCGTAATAGTTACTGAATTTAGCTACAATTTAATAATCTATTCAGTATGAACAATAACAAATTGTGATATTGTTGAATTTCTGAAGTGTAGATGTTCTAACCAAAAGAATAATGAGAATTTCCTTTTAGCGGAAAGTCAATCCAGAATTATTAGTGGTTAGAATAGGTATTGTTCATTCTTATCTTGCAATGTAAACTTCTAAGATTGATTTGCTGAGTACAATAAGTAAGAAAGGGGATATTTAAACTAGGAAGTGATTAAAGAAAATATAGGAATTAATTAAGTGGAATTAAATTGAAACAAGATGAATTAATTAAAGAAGTTTTAACTAAAAATAACAACACCACATAAATAATAGGTGTACCCATAAAGACAGGAAAAACAACAGAGCCTATCATTAGTCCTTTGGGATCCTTGATACTTTTGTAAGCTTGGGGTAAAAGTCCTAGATTAAGTAGAGTGTGTATGTATGTATATGTATATATATATATATATATATATATATATATATATATATATATATATATATATATATATATATATATATATATATATATATATATATATATATATATATATATATATGCTATATGTTCATATATGCATCTTTTTACCATAATTTAATATCCTTTGAATGTCATTCCTTCCTAGTACATTCTGATAGATACCTCCATTAATTTCTTTATTATTAGATTTATTATATATCGTTGGAAGCCAAGGATGTTAGAAAAAATAATATGAAACATAAATTGGTAGAAGGTAATGGAGAATGATGAGAACCACATAAATAAAAGGTAGGTTCTAACATGAGTTTGGCTTTGCGAGCGCATGCGCAGTAGGTTTTCCGTTTTACCCACCTGATAAATGTATTCATCACAAATATCATTTTTACTTATTAGCCTTTCAGTTGACAGGAAAACTCCATAAAATCATTCCTACTATTTTCAATATCGATTCTATAACAATTTAGCATTGAACAAATCGTTAAGAACAGAATGGAAACTTAGTAAACAGTTTTATCATTGCAATTCTTTTGCAAAAGAATAATTTTAAAATTTTACGACGAGAAATATATTTAAAAATGTTGAAATAGTGGTTAGACAATGTCTTATCAGAATGAGTCATTTGGAAAATTAGTAAGAGGAAGTATTACCACAGTGATTAACTGAAATATCTGTTCTGAAACGAGCGAGGATTTCTAGCTTAAGTGGGATGGTAAGTGAAAGTTGTAGGTACACCACAGCAGATTTTTTGTTCTTTCTCATTTTTTCAAAGCTTATTTAACGATTGATTTTATAATAATTATAATTATACTTGTACCTACTTCTTGCATGGAATGTTTTGAGCATTTTAAACTATATCCGACTAAATGTGAATAAACTGTAGTAGACAGATCGAAAAGGCTGCAACAGAGCACTCAGCGAGGTTTTAACTTGACCTAGAACCAGTGCTGGTGTACCATGACCTAGAACAAAAGCAAATGCCCTATCTCTAACAATAGCAATGATCGCGGATAAGGGTATCGAAACCTGATCCCGCTAGGTATACAAGATCATTATCCACTGTCATGTGAGGCAGCCCCCTGGATATAGGTTGCTGTTTCGTCGGAACTGTCCTTTTTCTATAGGCGCCCACGTACCCTGGCATTGAGCCGATATTCTGCCCACGTCGCATGATCAGTTTGATATTATGAACGTGTTGGGCTTCTGATATCTGTATTTGACAGCTGTGAAGCAGCCCATTGTTGGGCTCGAGATCTTATTAATTTCGTACATAATAATTCGACTTTGTCCAAAGATGTAAATTCAATCATTTATTTAGGTCTATCAGTACAATGATTATTATTATGATTTAAAAAAAAAATTAGTGCAATGCGCGCCGAGTATCTTGGCAGGAGAAATTTTCATTAAATGGACCAAAATCAACGTTCTGACAAGAAAAACATGTCATCAAAGTATGGAATTCTTGCCCTTTTTGGCCTGTTTCTAGCATACTAGAAAGTTCCGCATACGGAAAGTTGCCCCAACTTGGTAGGTGGGAAGGGGAGAACAAATCTAAAATATTTAATAAATTTCGACAGAATTTGAGTAGTATTCCCTGGAATTTATGATGTATAAGTATGTAGTGAGAAATAATTACAAAATAAGTAGTAGTAATATTTGGATTAAGCCAGGTTTTAGAAACAGCAATTATCGTTGGAAGCTTTTACTACTCTTATTTCAGGAAATTTATTTTTAACATGGAAAAAATGATTTTATGTATATATATATAAATGATTGACCGTATTATTTATAATTATGTAGATAGTCGGAGTTCGGTCAAAAGGAAACAAAAAATAGTTAACAGCTATTAATTTGCCGACGCTTCGCCCCACTTTGTGAAAGCTAAAAAGGTTCATCAGATAAAACATAAAAAAAAACAATATAAATATTTTGACATAGTAGGATAATAAGATGCGGTTGTTATCATTATCTAATTATTTTGTATGTTTAGGTTTACACCATTTTATTTAATATTCTTTACTTACTTGTTTTACATTTATTGTAGTGTACATATAGTGTATTACCCTAACTATATTTTTTATCGGTATATGATATACACTATATGTATACTATAATAAATGTAAAACAAGTAAGTAAAGAATATTAAATAAAATGGTGTAAACCTAAACATACAAAATAATTAATAATTAAATCAATAGGCGGCTTAGAGTTTTTGGACTTACAGTAGGTCAAAAAGATACGAATAGTGAACTAAAAAATTAAACACTGTCCTCACGGTAGCTTGTTCCACCCAAATACTTTTTTCAATTCTACTAATCTCATTCGTTATTTATCCAACGCTTTTAATATAAACACAATATTTTCATTAGTTCCCATTCATAAATTTTTCTATTGATAACAGAAAATTTAATTGGAACGCGGGGAGTGTTATAAAGAGCGGGGCAGGTGTGGGAGGAAATAGAATGGAACGCCTCATCCTCACTCCCTTCCCTCCCTCCGTCGATGGATATTTGATGTTTGTTTTCTTTCGGTTATTTCCCCTCTCGGTCCTGAGCCCTTTGGGCAATTTTCCCGGGAAAGAATTATTCTTAGGATGGGAACCGATTTGGTCTTGGACTGTTATTTGATTACTCTGCTTTCACGGCGCGCTCTCTATATTACATCGAGCGCACTAGAGCGTATCTTAGTCAGAACGTGACTTGCTGAAGTTGTTCATTGTACCTTAGGTCTTATTTCGCTCTAGTAACCTAAGCATCTCAGCCTTGTAAAAAAATATTTAAGTTAAAAAAAACTGATCTATATGACAGTAATAAGGCCAATCTGGATATACGGAGTTGAGCTTTGAGGCTCCACTAAACCTTCGAATTCCTCTCGTATCCAATCATTGCAATCCAAAATTCTTCGTAAAATCCTCAATGCTCCGTACTTTGTCACAAATAAAATCATACATAAACACCTAAATGTTCTATATTTAACCGATCTAACCCGAACCAGATATCATTCCTTCCTTTACAAACTCCCTAACCACCCAAACCCACTAGTTTCTAACCTTTCTCTTCCATTCCTGACAATTCTCCGAGGCGCCTGAAAGGAAGATGGCCACGAGACCTGCAAATGTAAAATGTCATTAGAGTGCTTCCAATGGGCAGTTTCTACACGCCTGCAACACTCAAATTTAACTGAGATTAAATTTGCTAAATGTATTATAATGTACAGTTGTAAATAGCAATAAATAAAAAAGAAGAGAAAAAAGTTAACTAACGTAGGTGAAAATATCTTGTGTGCCCACACAGCTTCCTTTGCCATAAGGTGAGTGCTGACAGTACAGTTTGCTTACAGCATCTTCTCTAATATTGGTTCCGTAAAGCGCGGCGACCATGTTACAGTTTTTATTTCTAAACCTAATATACATTTGCACTATTGCTGTAACGTTTTTTT
>NW_027113072.1:431565-433865 GCF_000696795.3 Halyomorpha halys | reverse complement strand
TTAGAGTGCTACTAGTGGGTAGTTTCTCTTCATGCTTGTACCATACCATTATAATTTCCTCAAATTTACTTGATGTATTTTACAGTTGTAAATATCAATAAATAAATTTAAAAAAAAATAAAATTTTCGTCATAGCATATTTTATTACTTTTTATCGGGTGATAAATAGTATATATATGCAAAAGTTAGAAGGTTGTAAGGGGAAAATGTTCATCAAAATATTTTTTTAATTTTTTTGATTTTTGCATGACTAGAATCAGAAAAACGTTTTCTTTATTACAAAAATGACAAGAATGTTGATAATATAATCATTTCTTTTTATATTACACACAGTTCAACGATCTTTCAGTAAATTAGTTAAGTGAAGATTCGAGTTAATCATGATAGATATAACGCACTGAGTTTTATTTAATTTTTGATTTGATATTATATTTTTCGAATATATGCTACTGATATTGTTTTGAACTTCTTTTCCATTTTTAGGTATTAAATTAGAGGTTTTATTTTAATATTAGAATTCTTTTTTTCAAATCTTGCATTTATGATACTAAAAAATATAAAATAAAACATTTGATGTTTTTTTAAATTTATATACTTATTTATTAAAAATTTAACCCTATATCAACGAAAACTAATCTGTAAAAATATAGTTGAAGAATAATATAGGATGATATCATAGCAAAATTAAGTTTTACTACACTTTTTACACTGGAACGGTTTATTTTTGTTATTAATATTATGAATAATAAATTGTCTTTGAACCTAATTGGATTTGTAATGTGAAAAAATAGCTCAGTGTAAAACTTACATTATTTGTTTGGTAGCTCTCGTTGACAGTACTGTTGGGAGGCAATATTCGCTCTGTTTATTTTGGTGTTATGATATCCTCGAGATTGTCACGTTCGAAACTTTTTGTTTCAAGCTCAGTACAATATCTTTATTTATTGAGTGGATCTATTTGCTTTCAACAGTACGTATTTACACCGTCAATCAAACATAAATATTAAAACTAGAGAAACATCTAGGTGGATGACGATAGAAATTAACTTTTTTTTTTCCAAATAGCGTTAAGAGATAGGTTTAAATACTAAACAAGGCACTTGAAAGGTATCGGTTTCAAAGTATCGACCGTTTGTATCATTTTAAGGCTTCTGGGTGTTCTATGTTCTATAACATTAAGTTTTAATGGGAAATTCTCTTATTTTTGATTTATAAAAAATAAATTAACAATAATATCCATTACGTATGAATAAGTCTCAAATAATAATAGGTACTTTACTTTTGCTTTTAAATTTTAAAGATATCGTCCTTCTAAACTTTTTGTGTGGTAGGTCATCATCACGTAAATTGATATATATCAAATCTGACAATCCCTGTCCAATAATTGTTTATTTCGTCTGGATACTCGACAAATTATTCCATAATATGTATTTTTTTCTTCTCTTCTTAAGTTATTTTTTTTAATAAGTTTTTAATATTTGGTTATCTTCGACTATTTTAAGGTTTCTTAATTGGCAGACTATTATATCATTTACATATCGATAGTAGAGCACATCCAACTACACCACGAAAGCAAAAACGTCACTTTAAAGGTAAATGAACTCTTCCCATTCAACAAAAGCTATTTATAGCCAATAATGGCTTTTACCAAATCCTCCTATATCATCCAACCTTCAAAGTATAGTAAAAAGCTCAGTCGGTTGCTTATTATTTATTTCAACAAATTTATTCTCGTTTCGAACTTTAAAATCGCTCTATTGAAAAATCATGTTTTTTTTAGATATGTCGCTATAACGTTGTTTGAGATATACACTATTAATTAGCTTCTACTATTTTATGTTTAATCACCTTTTTTTCCGAATGTTTCATCTAATTTGAAACCTTTCAGTTGACATATTTATTATTATATTATTAACTAACTTATTTTAGTTAACACTGTATCCGTGAGTCAACCCTGTGGGTTCTGGAGCCCTCCTGGGTTCCACCCCGTCTCTTAAATTGGATACCCTTAATTGGGTAAAAATCTGGCGGTCGAGCGTGATTCTGACCAAATCACCTCCTTGCACAACCGCTGGTCTAGTAATAGTACTTCCTCACAAAGTACTGAACCCCTAACCCGTTATGGGTTGTAGCGGTACGGATTTTAATTATTAACTAACTTGTCAACACTTGATTGTTTAACAAGATTAAATTCATTATATTTCAAATTCTATTTTAGTCTACTTTATTTATTTTATCGTTACAAATCCCATTAAATGTATTACTAACAGATCAGTATTTAGTTATTTCATTTAATTGTA
>NW_027113072.1:430631-431509 GCF_000696795.3 Halyomorpha halys | reverse complement strand
ACGTTTTAATGTAGGGTATAACTACTGTATGATCATTACACGGGGTCAATGAAAACTTATTGAATTTTACTCTGTCATTTGTTAGGGAAATAATTTTTTTGTTTTTGCATATTATTTTCTATGAATCCGCATGCACAAAATCTACTTTATAAATCTATTCAACAAAAGCTATTTATAGCCAATAATGGCTTTTGTCAAATCCTCCTATATCATCCAACCTTCAAAGAATAGTAAAAAGTTCAGTCGGTTGCTTATTATTTATTTCAACAAATTTATTCTCGTTTCGAACTTTAAAATCGCTCTATTGAAAAATCACGTTTTTTTTTTTTATGTCGCCATAACGTTGTTTATATATACACTATTAATTAGCTTCTACTATTTTATGTTTAATCGCCTTTTTTTCGAGCGTGATTCTGAACAAATCACCTCCTTGCACAACCGTTGGTCTAGTAAAATTATTTCCTTACTAAGTACAGAACCCTTAAACCTTTATGAGTTGTAGTGGTACGGGTTTTGATTATTAAGTAACTTGATATTGATTGAATTAAGTAACTAAACACCTGATTGTTTAACGAGATTAGATTCATTATATTTCAAATTATATTTTAGGCTACTTTATTTATTTTATTGTTATAAATCCCATTAAATGTATTACTAACAGATCATTATTTAGTTATTTCATTTAACTGTACTTAGGTGCATTTTTTAATCGTTTTTTTTAAATTTATTTATTAACTTTTTTTTTTCCAAATAGCGTTAAGAGATAGGTTTAAATACTAAACAAGGCACTTGAAAGGTATCGGTTTCAGAGTATCGACCGTTTGTATCATTTTAAGGCTTCTGGGTGTTCTATGTTCTATAACATTAAGTTTTAATGG
>NW_027113072.1:426149-427440 GCF_000696795.3 Halyomorpha halys | reverse complement strand
TGGTTTATTTCATTGAGAATAAACTTATAACTTTGGGATGATACATTTTCTCTATTAGAGGCAATTTATTTTGGGCTAACTACATCAGTATGCGAAATGGGAACTCGTGTGCCTGATGACCTCTTAAGTTGAGTGCCTTGCATGTTTGTATTTGTAGAGGGGGCTAGCGATCGTGGCAATATACTTCTCACGTAGTGAAGCAACAGGTTACATTTCGAATTCCTAATTTAGCCTGTGATTATTATAAACGTTTTAATGTAGGGTATAACTACTGTATGATCATTACACGGGGTCAATGAAAACTTATTGAATTTTACTTTGTCATTTGTTAGGGAAATAATTTTTTTGTTTTTGCATATTATTTTCTATGAATCCGCATGCACAAAATCTACTTTATAAATCTGCAAATAATTTAAAAAAAAGTTTATATCACACTTAAACACAGAAAAGTATTTCTCGTGGTTCTAAAACTCTTACTAATAAGTTAATTATTGTACTACAGTACTACTGGTTTTCTCCCTATAACTCCTAAACGGCGAATTCTTGCGAAACGGTTATTATTATTATTACGGTTTTTCTCGCTATTGCGGGTTGAGTATCTGAGGTGGGGGACCTAGAAGTCCAACCACCTTCATATTTTGTTTATTTTATTTTTTTTCAAATATTTAAAACCTTTACAAACTTCAGTTTATCTTGAATAGCAACCACAAATCCCTCTGTCTCGGAGAATAGCCTTTCAGATTTTAACGATTCAACTGATCTTTCTTTGTCTATGGAAGCTTCGTTCAGTTGGTTATAGAATCTCCTATGTAGAGACCTGCTTATCCATTCTTCCAGTCGTTCATTTTGTGACACGATTGCTTATACAAAACTTTTGGTCAGATTAAGTGCAGTTGAACCAGAGTCCATCCTTGAGGTGGTGAGATAAACCCCTGTTGTTTTTGCAGGAAAATATTGGCTAGGGCCTCTTCCAGTTTGCGGCAAGCTTCTTCAATATTTAGCAAACCACGTCTTCCTTTTTTCCTAGGTAAGTATAGATGAGCTTTAAAGGATATTGGGTGGTGGGTCCGTTCTTGTGTGAGAGTTGTTCGTACAAGACGATTCATATCCTGTAGGCTGGTGTTCGACCATTGCACTATGCCGAAGCTATAACTTAGAGCAGGTATAGCCCAGGTGTTGATGGTCTTGATTTTTTGCTTCCCAGTTAGTTGGGTTTTGAACACTTTTCGTAACCTAATTTTGAGCATTGTTAGAAATTCTCGTTGCATATCTTTTCGGGATATTTTAAGGT
>NW_027113072.1:423453-425624 GCF_000696795.3 Halyomorpha halys | reverse complement strand
CTTCCCAGTTAGTTGGGTTTTGAACACTTTTCGTAACCTAATTTTGAGCATTGTTAGAAATTCTCGTTGCATATCTTTTCGGGATATTTTAAGGTGCTGTTGCATGCCCAAATATTTATGTAATTTATTGGCTTCAAGTTCCTTTATGTATTCTTCTTCATTAACCAGAATGTTCTGTTACTAACCACTTTCCCCTTAGTTACATGGAGTACCGCACATTTATCGAGGCCAAATAATATTCATATGTCACTTGTAAAAGATAAAACGGCTCCAACCATATTTTTTAGTTGTTTTTCGCGCATAGTATCCATCTACCAGCTGTGGCTGACTGTGGTCCCGTCGTCGTTGATGACAAGTTTATATATACCCTTCCATATATATACCCATATATATACAAGTTTCCAATTCCATATATATACAAGTTTATATATACCCCTCCTATTCTTTCGAAGAATACTGCTTAATGGGTATAGCAGAATAAAATAGGGCCATGCAGAACCAAATTATGCTTAGACAATCCCCTTAGTATATTCCTCTCAGTATTTTGATTTGATTGGCCGTGCAGGTAGCTCCGACTTTCAGCGTAGTTTTCCATCCTGCCATCAGGTTTGAAAGGAGTCTGCTTACATTAGTTTGTGTCTTGTATATATCTAGTACTTTTAGTAGCCAGCAGTGTAGAATAGAGTCAAAGGCCTTTTTATAATCAATCCATGCCATAGGAAGACCGCTGTTTTTTCGAAATTTGTGCTGCAATGAACGAATCAATAACTAAGAGCTTCTTATAACCCCTAGCCCGCTTTTTACACCCTCCCTGTTCTGTGGGTATCATATTCTCATTTTCAAGGTGTTCATATATCTTGGTTGCCAAGATAGAAGTGTGAATTTTATATAGACCATTTAAACACGTTATTGGCCGGAAGTCTTCAGGACGTAGGTTGAATTCATTCTTCTTTGGAAGTATATTAGTGATGTCATTAGAGAAACCATCAGGTGGCAGTATCAAGTATTTCCTGGTACCCTTTGGTTAGCAACTCAAGCAAGCAATGAAATCTTTTAATCCAATAATTTTGGATTCTGTCAGGTCCAGGTACCCTCCAATTATTCATGTTCCTGACAGCTTCTGAAACATCTTCCACTGATATAGTTATTATTGGGCGACAGAGGTCCAAGTCCTCGCACAATGTATTTGGAAATACTGACGTGGATTTTTCGTAGGCTGGGTTCGTTATTCCCACGCCTATTTTTTGTGAGTGCCACTCATTGGCTAACGGACCTCACAAACGCACGGGGGAAGGCTTTTGAGTAATTTTTTAAATAATTTTTATGCTTGAAAAAATCCCGAATAGGACCGGGCTCGAACTCAGACGTGGCACGTTACCACGCTGTTACCGTAGCGAAACATAGTATACAAAATTAAACAGTATTAAATTATGTATCAAATGAATACAAATGATATATTATCTTCTTAGTTATATAATATTACATTTCATCTTTCATTGTTATCAACCTAACACTATCTACTTCCATGGTTATTAACCTATTATTTTATTTTCAATTCATTGTCATGAATATTTCCAAATTTGTTGTTTTATTATTTCTTTTCATTTCTAAGTTTCTCCGAATAATGGTTATCTCTGTTTGTGTTTTGAAGACCTGAAATCAGGTCGAAACGTCGGCACGAATAAATATTTTTTTTGCCATTGGCAAGTTTTTTTACTTCTTCTCTTATTTGCCTTGTTTATCCTCCCATACTTTAGTAGCTAAAAATTTTGTTAAAGATATTTTTGTTCAATCTTTCCTCCTACATCCTTTTCATGAGCCCATAGAACATCAGCCTTCTGATTTTTATCTCGGTTTCCAGATCTTTGAATTTAAACAATCTATTTATTTACTAAAATTGTGATATAAAAGTTGCACATTTTGCTCTTGTTTTATTTTTCTTCTAAATTTTAGGTTTTTAAATGTATTAAGGAATATATCTTCAGAATAAAGAATATTGAAAAAAGAAAAAAAATATATTAAATAAGAACGCGTCAGACGACGCATTAATACTCTATCACATTGTTGCAAATAGGTCTTCTTGTAATCCATTTAACATTAAATATGTCATGTGAAAAATTGTATACATAGGTAAATTTAATTAATTCATCCTTCGCTAACCACGAAATTAA
>NW_027113072.1:414261-423403 GCF_000696795.3 Halyomorpha halys | reverse complement strand
CTTCCCAGTTAGTTGGGTTTTGAACACTTTTCGTAACCTAATTTTGAGCATTGTTAGAAATTCTCGTTGCATATCTTTTCGGGATATTTTAAGGTCCTGTTGCATGCCCAAATATTTATGTAATATATTGGCTTCAAGTTCCTTTATGTATTCTTCTTCATTACCCAGAATGTTCTGTTACTAACCCCTTGGTTACATGGAGCACCGCACAATTATCGAGGCCAAATAATATTCCTATGCTACTTGTAAAAGCTAAAACTGCTTCAACCATATTTTGTAGTTGTTTTTCGCGTATAGTTTGAGGTCATCCATGTACCAACTGTGGTCCCTTCGTCGTTGATGACAAGTTTATACCCTTCCCTATTCTTTCGAAGAATCCTGTTTAGATATACCAGAATAAAGTAGAGCCATGCAGAACCAAATTATGTTTAGACAATCCCCTTGGTATATTCCTCTCAGTATTTTGATTTGATTGGCAGGTAGCTCCGACTTTCAGCGTAGTTTTCCATCCTGCCATCAGGTTTGAAAGGAGTCTGCTTACATTAGTTTGTATCTTGTATATATCTAGTACTTTTAGTAGCCAGCAGTGTGGAACAGAGTCAAAGGCCTTTTTATAATCAATCCATGCCATCGATAATTAAGAGCTCCATACAACCCCTAGCCCGCTTTTTACACCCTAGATGTTCTGTGATAGAATTGATTGAAAAGATAGAAGTGTGAATTTTATATAGACCATTTAAACACGTTATTGGCCGGAAGTCTTCAGGACGTAGGTTGAATTGATTCTTCTTTGGAAGTATATTAGTGATGTCATCATAGAAACCATCAGGTGGCGTTTGCGTGTCATCAAGTATTTCCTGGTACCCTTTAGTTAGCAACTCATGCAAGCAATTAAATCTTTTTATCCAATAATTTTGGATTCCGTCAGGTCCAGGTGCCCTCTAATTTTTCATGTTCCTGACAGCTTCCGAAACATCTTCCGCTGATATAGTTTAGATATTGTTATTATTGGGCGACAGAGGTCCTAGTCCTTCCACAATGTATTTGGAAATACTGACGTGGTTTTTTCGTAGGGTAGGTTCGTCATTCCCACGCCTATTTTTTGTAAATGACACTCATTGGCTAACACAAGCCCCCGGGGGAAGGCTGTGAGTAAGTTTCTAATAATTCTTATGCTTGAAAAAATCCCGGATAGAGCTGGGCTCGAACTCACAACTTTTGGGAGTTGGTAGACAGGCAAGTTACCACGCTTCTACCATCGCGAAAAATAGTATACGAAATTAAACAGGATTAAATTATGTATTAAATGAATATCATGAACTGTTACTTTGGTCAGGCAATGAGTCGTAAACCAAAATTTTTTCAAATTTTTGCCTTATACTGATGGCCACATTTGAATCCAAAAATAACACAGAAACATATTTATGGCGGTCCTAAAATGGTTATTATGCATCTAATAAGTTAATTAGAGTAACTAATTGACAGTTTAGGTCTTTTTTTAGATTTATGTCGCTAATACATCCTAAATGGTGAATCTAAACTTTAACCAGCACTGAAATTAATGCTAGCATACATGCTGGAGAAAGAGGCCGAAAGAAATTAGCTGAGCTTAATACTAATGATTTTATTATTCTTTGTACTGTCTACATAGAACGATTTTTCAGTCAATAAAAATTGATTTTACGACCTAATCGCCCCTGATTTGCAATTGAAATCTGAAAGATGCATCTCATTTGCAACATTTTTGATGAGGATGATATTTTTATAAAGATTTAAACCTTATTTTTACTATAGTAAAAATTTTATTTGAATTTAAACTATCTATTTTTTGTGGGGAAGATGGTAAGCAAATAAATGAAAAATATATTTACTCGTGGTGACGTTTCAACCTGAATTACAGGTCTTCATCAGGGCTAAAAAAGAAAGAATTTTTTCTTTCATACAGTTTATGTTGATTCAAATTGTTGTTTTCAGTTTTTTAAACACTACTTACATATATTATCTTCTTACTTATGTAATATTACATTTCATATTTCATTGTTATCAACCTAACACTATCTATTTCCATGGTTATTAACCTATTATTTTATTTTCAATTCATTGTTATGAATATTTCCAAATTTGTTGTTTTATTATTTCTTTTCATTTCTAAGTTTCTCCGAATGATGGTTATCTCTGTTTGTTTTTTAGCCCAGATGAAGACCTGAGATTCAGGTCGAAACGTCGGCACGAATAAATATTTTTTTCGCCATTGGCAAGGTTCTTTACTTCTTCTCTTATTTGCCTTGTTTATCCTCCCATACTTAAGTAGCTAAAATTTTTGTTAAAGATATTTTTGTTCAATCTTTCCTCCTTCATCCATTTCATGAGTCCATAGAAAAATAATAATAATTATAATACAATTATTATTTGAATTTCAACAATCTATTTATTTATTAAAATTATGATATAAAAGTTGCACATTTTGCTCTTGTTTTGTTTTTCTTCTAAATTTTAGGTTTTTAAATGTACTAAGGAATATAACTTCAGAATAAAGATTATTGAAAAAAGAAAAAAAATATATTAAATAAGAACGTGTCAGACGACGCATTAATTAATTAATTAATTTACTCTATCGCATTGTTGTAAATAGGCCTTCTTGTAATCCATTTAACATTAAATGTGTCATGTACAAAATTTTATACATAGGTAAATTTAATTAATTCATCCTTCGCTAACCACGAAATTAAAAGTTAGAGGGTTGGAATTTTTGATAATTTTACTTGACAATAATAAGCTACAAAGAGGGAATTATGTTAAATATGTAAAATAAACCCTTTACGTAAAAACAATTTTATCTGTGCGCAAGCTAATCTTATTCAGAAAGTTTGGGGATTTTCACCATATAAGCTACAAAGATTGTATAAGATTTTATGCATTTATGTTTTTTTTCTACATTTAAATGTGAAACCTATTTATGTGTTCCACTGTTTGAATTAGAGATCTTGTGATTTGAAATTCTATTTCGAAATTTAAAAAATGTTTTGAGCTCACATTGCTTTGACCCATGGTCATGTATAACAAAATATAAATTGCCAACAAAGGAAAAAGTTTAAAGTCGAATTTACTATTTTCTGAATTTTTTTAAAAAAATATTTCTAGGTTTATATATAATAAATTCATGTAAAAATAAACAAAAATGTATCTACAGATTTTTACATCACATATAACTCCCATCTCCAGTTATTGGTTTAGGCATATTTGTTATAATTTTTTTTTTTAAGTTTTACTCTATTTATTTATTTTCCAAGCAATAAATGATTAAATAAACTAAACTAAATAAATCCAATAATAAATTGTGGAATTTATTTTATTGAACTGAAATACCGAAGTTATAAAATATCTGAAGAAAAAATGAAACATTATGAGAAATTCTAAAATTACAAATTTTCAATTTTCTTGTTTATATTAGTTCAAATAATAGAACTTTTTAAATTGAAGCAAAAGAAAAAAACAGACTATAGTGAATGATCGTTCTTTGGAATTCCAGGTTCGCAAAATGCACCCCAGTTACTTTGTTATTTATCTACATAATTTTTTAAAATAATAAATATAGTACATTTTATGTTGAAGAAATTCGTCAGATATAAGGAAAAAAACATTTTATTTATTTATTTGTATTAGTTTTCAAATTAGTAGTTTCTGATTAATTTAAACTTGATGATACTAAAGTTGTTATGTATATTAGTGTTTATAGCCAAAATATATACATACTAAATGCTGGAAATTTGAGCTTAATTGAAAATTTTAAAAAATAAATAAATGAAGCATATTTATATAACTAAATAATAACTAAGATTTTAATTATAAAAATTCATTGATATTATTGAAAATGTATGTACAGACATCTACGAGTTAATTATTTTAAATACTTACACATAGTGTTAAATATTCTTTGTTCCAATAACAGAGTTATGCAGGATTTGATCATTTTCCTGTTTCAGATTGCTCAATATCCTTCTCTCTTCTTTTTCCTTTCCGCCTCGACAAAAGGCTAAATTATTTTCTGTCAAAATCCCTTTCAGAAAAATCCTGATACAAACATATTTGACCTCAATTAATAGAAATAAAATTTAAAAAAACTCAAATAGTAAATAATTATACTATTTTTATTGAGCTAACGTTTCGCCCCACGTTGGCTTCTTTCAAATAAAATTTATATTTGATAAATTATTTGCATTATCATTGAGCTTTGTATTTGTTACAAAATTGGCAATCGCGTTTGATAAAACTTTAATAAAAGTTACTCTGTTGTCTTTTGACCTTAATCAAAGGTAAATTTATTCAGTATTTCTCTTGTCGTTGGAATCATAAGGGAGAACATTTCTAAGAAATACTGTTTGATATGATATCTTCCTCGTCCCCTTTCCTGGAGTTGAGGGCACTCAACTTCAAACATCTTATCTTTATAGATGTATAAAGAAAAGATACGCTTGTAGAAGACCACTCAGGAGTAACGGTAATCACATCTACAAAGTGTTTTTAAAAAAATTATTCATGTGTGCATTTGCTAGCAAAGAAAATACTTCAGCATATAATACCAGACCTCTATATCTAGAGATGAAAGGCTACTTAAGTATATCAATATATAATAGACTCGCTTTTGAATTGGTCAACATTTAATTTCGTTATAAATTATTATTTATCTTTTAATTATTAAGTAGAATTTTATACATTTCTATGTAAGTTTATAAATATGATTATGAATTAATTTTTACTTCCATTTACCTACATATGAAATTTGTGGTAACGGAATCTATTTCGATCGTGGAAATTTTCAACTATACAAACCAGTTGTGTATTATAGTTTTTATAACCAAAATTTATACATTTTAAATAAGAATAAATGATATTTTAAAAATGTATGTACTAAAAGGTATGTAAAATTCGAGTTTTAAATGGAAATAAACGTTTTGAGATTCCTTAAACCCAAATAATCACAAGGCTTGCAAAATGATGAGTGTGTTTATGTGGAAAGCCTGGCTCGAAAAGAGAAAATTGGTACGTATATTCTGGGGTGTTACAGTACCTATTTATCATAATCGACTTACTAAAAATACCTCTCCATTTTAAAAGATGATTTTACACTTTGTTTTGGCATTTTTTTTGTGTTTGTTTTTACGCTACATGAAGTAGACTATTACGCCATTTTCCCTCTCGCAGCCCATTTCAAGTTTACTTTTGCCCTGCGTTGGTCCACATCCTGATAAATATCTTCCAGACCAGTACACGCATAAAGATTGTCTCAGTCTTTGTCTCCCGTGTTGCGTAGAGGACATTTTAGTGAATCTACGATGCGCATTCGGTGGAAATGTTTTTGGAGTATATTCTGTCCGGTTAACTGGTAAAAACAAGCCTTCCCCTCAGCTTTGCTAAGATTGCTGGAGATTCGTTTATCCTTATTCAGAAGGTTCTCCCTCTTCTTTCCTTCCGCTTGAACTTTGTGCTTAGCCCTTGTCCTGTCCTAAAGAACTGTAAGAACTTATAACTTGATATCAATATGCAATTAAGCTGTTTTTATTTACAGCTAGGTCTTATTCTGATTAAATTATTTTAGAGGGATTAAATGTCAAATTTTCAAAATGGCTGCCTTTATAGCACTTTTAATTTTGTTGATTTAAAATTAATAACTATCTCTCATAGTAATAATGAAAAATGGACAAGCTACAATTGAAGCTACAATAGTAAATATTTAAACTCCAAATTCAGAAAAAATAAAGGTTTCAAAAATGAATATATATTCTAATATTATTAATGCAGTCGTTACAGGCTCTTCTTAGGGAATTTTTTGTGTTGAGTTGTAAAAGTTAAATCTTTTACACACAACGTTGCACAAAAAAAAAAAAACATCTAAACTATATCAAACTCTTTACTAAAAACTAACTAACCTATTTAAAGTTGGGGTCACGGGTCTCATTTTTGATGCCCTCCTTTAGCCACGTATGTCAAAAAGCCGAGAAGAGGCCGCGATTGTACAGCTGCATGAGGATATGTATGTATAGTACAAGAGCCACGAAGAAAATAGTATCTCACCCCAATTTTTGATTACTTTAATGAAAACTTGGTATAATTACTAGTCAAAATTGATGAGTCTGCCAAATATAAGTAGGGGGAATAAAAAATGGCGGTTGTTTCAAAACACTAAAAAAATATTAATTTTTCATTCAAAGCTCTATATCTTAAAAACTACCAACAACACAAATCTAAGAGAACATTATTTAAAGAATAGTAAATTTGCTGAAATATTAGCCCTAAAAGAGATATTTACGTCTAATAGTTCTTGAGATATAGCTTTTTAAAAAGCAAAATTTCTTAAAAATCTTCTGAAGGATTAGTATTTAGCTAATTTATTTTGAGAAATCTATATCTCAGGAACTATGAGACGTACCGTCTATTTGTCTATTTGCACCCAAATTAAAGCTAGTTTAATGGACTATATTTATGACCTTTACCTTCGTAGCAATAGTAGTTTTAATGATATTTGCTAAAATAAATTGATTTATAGTTGTTCGGACAATAAATTTGATTTATGAAAAACATTATTTCAGAAACCATTCGACGTACAGATGATTGCGAGCGCTCAAATTAAAGCTAGTTAAATTTACTATAAAATAGTTAATAATGTTTATCATTGTAGGAGAAGTAGTTTTTATGATATTATAACTTATTATTATGATATGATAACTAACAAAATATTAATTCCGAGTTGTTCGTATACATGTTGGATTTTTAAAAAAATGTATCTCTAGATCTATTCGACGCACATATGTCTGCCAACACTCAAAATAAAGGAAATTTAACTTACTATAAAGTAGTTATGACACTTATCTTCGTAGGGGTAGTAGTTGTTATGATATTCACATATAAATATAAATTTGGCAAATGAAAATTTATCCGAACAACTATAAATCAATTTATTTTAGCAAATTTCATGTAAACTATTTCTCCTACGAAGATAAACATCATAAAATACTTTATAACTTATTAAACTAGCTTTAATTTGAGTGCTAATAGACATATGTACGTCAAATGGTTTTTGAGATATAAATCTTTCATTACGTCCCATACAACATTTTTGTGAAATGTTGCTTTTTAAAAGACTATATCTCGAAAACTATTTAACGTAAATAACTCTATTAGGGCTCATATTTTAGCAAATTTACTCTTCTTTAAATGAAGTTTTCTTAGGTTTTCTTGTGTTGTTCCTACTTTAAGATATAGAGCTCCGAATGAAAAAAGTAGTTTTTTTATCGCTTTGAAACAGCCGCCATTTTTTATTCCCCTACCTATACTTGGCAGACTCATCAATTTTGACTAGTAATTATACATAGTTTTCAGGATTAAAATTGAACCATTGCCATTGAAAATGTAAGTATATTACCCCTCCTGTTAAATTATGCCTCTCAATTTTAACCCCAGTTTCCTCACTACGTTTAAGGAACTTTTCAGATCATAATAAAGGGCTCTCGGAGTAAAACACGAAAAGGGCCCGACATTGTAACCACATCAAAAAATGCATGTTAGTTGTTGTTGCCCTAAGTCACACCAATATGAAATACAAAATAAATTGCAAAAAACAAAAACAAAAGGTTTGTTATTGTTATTTTTCCAAGGTTGAATTCAAATTTCCAAATAGAAAAATACTACCATGGGCTTATAATATATTGTTGGAAATCCAATGATTTTAGAAAAATTAATATCTAAAATATAAAACCATGTAAGGTAATGTAAAGCAAATAATCACAAATAAAAAGTTCAAAATTCATAATAAAAATACTTTTTTTTTTTTCAACCAATACGAGTTTGACCATCGTCAAACTAGTGCTGATGATGACGTAGTTCGTTTTTCTATTTCGCATTCATCAGGAAATGTTTGTTTTTCCAATTAATTTAGGGTATGTCACTGGATGTTCCCTCTTAATATTCTAGATTGGAATACCTGTTGCTAGTAAATTATATATGAAGTATTATTTCCTTTTACGATTTGAAATTTGTTTTGTTTATTATTTTTTAACATAAGATTAGAACTTATATCAAACTCATTCAAGAGAAAACTTTTTTAATTCCCCAATCAACTAAGGTGGAGGATAGATGGTAATTGGTTAAGAAAAACTTTTTACGATATCATTTGATTTAAAGTTTTAGGATCCCCCGAGATCTTAAACTCACCCCTAGTTTTCTGAACTACTAAAACTTTTTTCATGAGTATGTAGTGGTTGGTTTAGAGAAGAAGTTTCCAAACTGTGGCTCGCCATACTTTATTATGATTACATTGTAAGCAATAGAAAATAATGATAAAATTCTTTTATTTGACAACCAATTAAGAAATGAAATAAATGATGCAAATAATGAAGTTGAATATTAATGCATTGTGTAATATAAATAATACGATTTTTCAGCTCCTGCAGAAATGGAGAGGATTGTACATCGATTGAAGTTGTACCTAAAAGAAGCTGGTTCTAACTTAGTGAGTGGTCTTGAAGAACGTGACAAGCTTGTTACCGAAAATCAGGGGCTCTGTGATCTGATAACTGCTTCTCTACAGGCCATCTCTGCCAAAAGGAGTGAGTTTTTAAATTCAATTTTGCAGTAATTATTTTTTATAATATTTAAAAATGATATATATTCAATAATTAGGAGTGAGTACCTCAGTCGTAAGGTACTGTACCACTGCCTCAAAGATCCCGGGGTCGAATCCAGCTGTGGCGGATAATTATTTTTTGCTTCATCCTTAGCCATGAGTCAGCCCTGTGGGTTCGGAAACCATTCGAGGTCCAGTCTGCTTCTTAATTGGGAAAAACTGGCAGTCGAGCATGTTTCTGACCAAATCACCTCCTTGCACAATCGTTGGCCTTCTAACAATACTTCCTTACGAAGTACTGCACCCCTACACCCTATTCAATAATTGTGTTATTTTATTCCATTTGTGAACGACGTTTTTGCTGGCTATTCTCAAATCAGAAATAAGATTTATTCGTTTGCACTCATAGCAATACCATTATGAATATAAGATTATCTGCCGTGATTTTATTTCGTATAAAAAGAGCAAAGAACAGTTTCTTAAGATTAAATACTTACGATACTAAATTTATTTATTTAAGTG
>NW_027113072.1:400080-410611 GCF_000696795.3 Halyomorpha halys | reverse complement strand
CCTTCTAACAATACTTCCTTACGAAGTACTGCACCCCTACACCCTATTCAATAATTGTGTTATTTTATTCCATTTGTGAACGACGTTTTTGCTGGCTATTCTCAAATCAGAAATAAGATTTATTCGTTTGCACTTATAGCAATACCATTATGAATATAAGATTATCTGCCGTGATTTTATTTCGTATAAAAAGAGCAAAGAACAGTTTCTTAAGATTAAATACTTACGATACTAAATTTATTTATTTAAGTGGTTCGACCACTAGGGTCATTTAGATTGAATTTACAAAGTTAGTACATTACTATTGACATATTTACAAAGTTACTAAGTGAGAAAGTTACGTATAATTACAAAGTGAGAAAGTTAAAAATTAACAATTACTGTTACAAGTTACATTGCATTACAATTTACAAATTTACAATTACAATTACTATTACTATTACAAGTTACATTACATTACAGTTTACAAATTTACAATTAGTTAGACTATATGTGATCATAAGTATTAATGATTTTTAGAAAGTGAAAAACTTTTGTTATTGTTGTGGGATCTTCGCTCAACATCTCCTGTAAATCTGAAGAGAACCGATGTGGTTCGTGAGCAATACATTCAGTGAGAATATGCCTAACGGTGAGATCGTTTCCACAGTAGCGACACGTCCGTGCATTTTCTTTTTTCATGAGATGACCGTCGGTGAGCTGAGTACGGCCAATTCGAAGACGGGTTAAAACCATATCTTCTCTCCGTAGCAGATTCAAGTTTTTGGTTGGACGTTTCACTGTTTGTTGGACCATTCTTAAATTGTTGTCTCTCATAGTGAACCATTCATCTTGCCACTCTTGCCATCCAATTTATTTTATCCATGAAATAACATCTTTGCATATTGAAATAACATCTTTGCATACGATACTAAATATACATGGAAACACTGTCATTACGGGTATGAAACGAATTAGATTTCTATAATTAATTAATCAGTTATTGTTCATAGACAAATAATTAGCATTTCAATATTAAATTTTGTCGGACAAAATTAATTTTAATTATTACAAGAAACTTAAGCTCTTAAGGTATATCTTCTATCTTGATTATCTACATTGAATTTGCTTAATGGCATTCAACTGTTTAATTACTTTATGGTATTAGATGCGAAATTACGTAACTTACTATTAATTATCACTAAATGGCATTCAACTGCCGAATTATCCTCGCCACGCTGAATCAAAAGATAAATAAACTGCATTGGATTTTTTTAATTTTCTGTTCTAACCTTACCAAACATGGGTTCTTAGTCAGTTAAGATTTTTTTCTAACTAGTATCAAATACTTTACTTCTGATATGTCTTGCCTCGAACTTAAGTGGAAAGGATCATTGGGGGTTTGTTTATCTCTTGAGTAAGCGGATGTCGACAATTTTTATCTTATTAAAGTATGCTCATGGCGACTAATAATCCTAAAGATTATTGATAATACTTTACTTAGAAAAAATATCTCAGAATAGAACTTATTTACGTAAAATGTTTTAATAATTATAAAATATTATTATAATATTTATATTTATAAACAGAATATAGAACTTATAGGGAATGTTACAGTTTCTTTTATAACTGATAGAAATAGAAGATATCGCTGATCCGGAAGTATAAAGACGTAACTGTGACTTTATTGTCTTAAATTGTTTTTAATTCGACATAATTGTGCTTATAAAATTCCTCCCGTGACGAATTTTTAAGTACAATAGAATTGATGAATAAAATTGTAGTAAATGAATTTCTGATCCCACTAAGACAATAAAATAAATTTCACTGAGATTACAGTTGCGTCAGTATACTTCAAGAGCTATATAATCGGACGGATAAATACGTCAGTACCGTAAATGCGAAGATATCAAATTCCATAATTTGAATGTTTTTTTTTTAAATTTGTATATTACTAAATATGTATGAGGGTCCTTTCATACTGTTCATATGAAATTTAAAGCTCACTGATTGTATTTGGCTAAAAATTAATAAAAATAAAATAAATGAGTTTTTGAAAATGGTAGATCCCTACTGTAGAAATACATTTTTCTGAAAATATCATTTTAAAAGCAATAAAATTATAAAATTGAAAAAAAAAGTTTCCCATGTTAACAAGCTGTAACGCCAGGTAAAAAAAAGTATTTTTATAAATATATATAAATAAATGACAGTTTGATTTCAAATATGAAGATGATCAGGGTTGTGTTAAAAACAAAACAAAAATAGTTAACAATTATCTATTTTCCGACGTTTCGCAGCACTTTATTGTGCTTCATCAGGGCTAAAAATATATAAAAGCAACTAAAAACAATTTGATATAGTAAGATAATAATATATCTAATACGATATAAATAGGTAAATTACGGCAAGGTTAAAATTATGTCAAAATAACTGAAAAGGCAATTATATACAAATAAAATAAAAGACGAAATAAAATAGTATTAATTATAAAAGTATTAAGAATACAAAAATTACATAAACTATAAGGTTAAAAATGTACAGGAGACGCAATGAAGCCCCAAAACAAAAAAGTTGATATGAGAAAACAAAATTTAACACACATAAAAGACGGAAAATAAAGAAGTACTTTGTTCTTAGTTTTTTTTGTTGTATCTTTTTAGCCCTGATGAAACTCTACAAAGTTGGGCGAAACGTCTGAAAATAAATAGTAGTTAACTATTTTTGTTCTTCCACATTTCTATAAATTGTTATCCAATTATAAGATCATGCAGTCGATTTCATAAATTAGGTAATTTATTTGAGTTTCCACCATTGGTTTGAATAGGTTGTTGACCTTATGGATAACCCGTACTTTGTACCCTAGTTGGTGCAAAGAAGGTCGTTAAACAAAAAAAATAAAGAAATATATCAGATGGTTAGATAAGTAACTAAACTAAAATTGAAAGGAAAATCGATAGTGCTTCCAATGTCGCGTTTAAAGTTCACTAGTTTTTTCATAAATTACTGATTATTAATTTAATAATAATGGATGGGGCATTTAAACTTCAAATAATGTTCTTTGGGTTCGTCTCTGTGTTAACTACGTTTAAGACGCGGGCTACTATTTTTAAAAGATTATGGTTTTGTTTAGAAAACGGAAATTAACGTTGTGGTAAATAATGATGATTGTTTTATTGTTCTATTCCAGAAAGGACCTTTTAACACGTCAAATTAATTCAGAGATGTAAATTATATATTTTTTAGTTCATAACAGTCTTTCTTTATTTTAAAAATTAATTCTTTTAGAGGAGTGGAATGAGGTAAGTATAAAAAAGAGAATGATTTGATGAAAAGGAAGTAGTACTGACCTCGACGTATGGGAGACAGGAATTGCGCTATGTAGAAGAGGTATTGCTTGCTAATTTCAGGGGATAACTGAGCTCCTGATACAAAAGGCCGCTTCGCTATAACCTCCTTCCAACTTCGCTCGCGACTTGGTCTCATTCATTCATCAGTCAGTCTGACGAGCCCAAGAGGAGTAAAAATAAGAAGGGCATTTCATCACAATTTTTGATGACTTAAAGACAACTAATTACATTAATGAGTCAAAATTGAAGTACCATAAACATGGTAGGGTGGAATAAAAAATTACGGCTGTTTCACAAGTTTAAAAAAAAATTAAGTGTTATTTTCTGTTAGCAAATGTTTTAATTTTTACCTAACCTAAATGATGAATTATTTAAGGTCCAACCTTGAATTTAGTATACAAAAGTCCACTCATTTTTCATTCGGAGCAGCATATTCTTAGAATTAATGACAATAATAAAAAAACTTCATAGCACATTATTTAAAGTAGAGTAAATTGTTTTTTTTGTACCCTTCATTAAAATAGAATTATTACTTAATACATGTACGAGTATAATACATAAAATGTATTCTATATAATTTTTAATAGTAAATTGTCTAAAATGTAAGCTTTAATAAACCTCTTTTTCATTAAATAGTTCATGAGATACAGTTTTTCAAAAGTAACATTTTTTTTTCTTCCAAATAATGATAAATCAATCTTTTATGAATTTATCATGGTGAATATCATCAACTGCATTATAATTGATTGAACTTGCTTTAGTTTGGGTGTCAATAGGCATCTGTACCTTTAATAGTTCCTAATATAAAGTTCTCCAAACATTGAGAAATCCATATTTTTTATTGTTTTGGCAAATACAATGGATGCTACTATTTTTTCTGCTTCTACTTCTCAGTTGAGAGCTAATAGACATCTGTTAATCGTTTGTAGAGAGTAGATGTTTCCAGGAAATTTGCCAAAAATAATTTTAAAATATTGAATTTCGTTATTATAATTATTACTCTGGGAAGAACCGTATCTACTAGAACCCAGTTCTTCCCCATCTACTTAGCGATCTCTCGAGAACTATTTTACGTATATAATTCCAATATTAACAAATTTATATATGTTAAGTGATTTTTACATTGTAATTAGTTTTGAAGATATGGAGGTCCGAATGAATTTTTTTATTAGCGAACATGTGTCATTTTTTATGACTCCCAACAATTGGCTGAGCCATAAATTTTGAATATTAACATTATTCAGTTTTCATTAAAGTAATCAAAGATTGGGATGTAATAACTTTATTTTTTCCCTCTTGGGCCAATTAAAGTTCTAGTCGTAATTTTTGGATGAATAATGACACGATTGTAAAATCTTTTGAAATTGACTTAATTGTACTGCTGTGCTAAAAAATGTATTTACTAGATGTGTTTTGAATCGAAATAATTGTACTTTTTAAATTCCCCTCAAGGCAAATTTTTAAAAACAATTATATCGATTTACAAACATCTTTTGAGCTCATCAACACACCGACGAAGTCAATTGTACAAAGTTTACATTTGCCTTATTATTTGTCCAGACCAGCTATATAACAACTTACATTCGTTGGTCATGTGTTAATTAAAATTATTTTTTTAATCCCCCTTAATTTAATGAGTAACAGAATATGTGAGAATTTCGAATATTTTAAGGAGTTGAAGTAATCTGACTCCTAATTATTTTTAATTTTTTTAAATTATTGAAATGAACTCTATATATTTTAAGTGTATTGTAAAATCGCTACTGTTTTGTTATGAGAATATATTTAGCTGTTAGTTAAAAAAAAAAATTGATCTATAAAAATGAAAAAAATACTGAGCTTAAATCAAGCATTCTTTTCAACCATCCCACATCAAATCCTGAAGATAGGGACGTGATCTGAATCAATAACAGTCAATAATCGGCTCTTTCTCCAATCGAGTGAATCAGAAATACAACCTTGTAAACCAAGCAACTTGGCAAAGATTTAGCTCGATTTGGAAGGGATGAGAAGACAATTAAGGATATATTTTATATTATGTCCTTTCCCTTTTTTGTTAAGTATTAAATAAATTTATGCCAATAGTTTTCTTCAATTAGCTTTCAACGTAATGTTTAACTTTGTATCGTTGGTGATGATGTGCATACTTTTTCTATAATGCTTCAAGATCCGAGGACAAATTAGTTTCTTAAATCCATAAAATATTCTGCCTTAGCATTAAATTTGTTTTTAATCGGCCAAACTAAAGTCCCCATTTAAAATGGCGGCCATCCAAAGTACTATTTGAAGAATACCCGTTTGCTTTCAGTTGACTATTGAAAGTGATTTGTTACTTCCACATTACACATCCTCCAAGTCTTTCCCATCACGATGATACTGATGTGTTAGTAGGAGATCGAATGGGATAAAATAAAAATATAGTGCAATATATTTGGTAAGTGTTTGAAGAGTCTCAAAAAATTAAGGGAGAAAATTTAAGTTTAATGTTTTAATTTTAATCACGTAATTAAATTTCACATAACAATTGTTGGTCATAACTTGTTCTTTCTCACGAAAATTAAGTGATCAACTCGTTTGGTTAAAAAATATTCTTCTTTGCCAAAAGTTGAAAAAGTAATATAAAATTTAATATATGATTACTGAAAACGATATCCATACGGTAACTTTATTGTAAAAAATAATAAATTAAAATTTAATTTGGTTATTCTAGTGAGATATTTGAAACATTTTCTTTTTCTCTGTTTTTAAACTTAAATTTTTATTCACTTAAATAATTATTTACTGAATTTTCATATTTATATTATTTCCTTTTATATTATTCCTTTCTCGTTCTGCCATTATCTCCTTATAATATTTACACTATACAATTTCTTCCAATATTACTTGCTGTATTTTTATTTTCTAGTTATTCAACGTTTCCTTTCATTCATTAGGCTTGTTTTATATTTTGACTTGATTAAAACTTGAATTTCATGTCGAAACACTGATAAAATAAGTTCTGCTTATTAGTTTTCTTCACTGATCTCACTTTTACCATTATGACCTCTTATAATATTCACCATCATCAAGTAACGCATGATTATAAAACAAGAAACTAATACATTTTAATTTTATTGTTGAAAATATATAAATATTTATTAAATATTCCAAGATTATGGCTAGATAAAATTCATAGAATACTGTGTACAAAAATTACGAGTTCATATAAATATACTTTTTTTTCTAAAATAAGTGAGGCAATGATTCCATTAAATTTTTCATTTCTATTATGCATGCTAAAGGTTTTACTAAAAAAACCGCTAGAAACGTGTTAGGAATTGGTTCACACACGTCTTTACAAAAAACGGCTAACACTCCAAGGGCATAGATGACTGACGTCACTAAACCCTTGGTTGAAGGTTACAGAATTTATTTTAGCTATTTTTTTTTCTTTTTTTTTTTTTCTTTTGATCGAAAACTTTTACAAAGTGGCTCCGGCCGTGCTTGTGACTAAGCTACTCATTTACGGGCACAACCTCTCCGAAAAGGTTTTGAGGACATCCAGAAAATGTTAATTTAATTCTAATTAAATGATTGGCGATCCTGTAATTAAAGAGAGTGGCTGTAAATTTTAACGTTAAGAACTCGGCTGCAATATTTTTATTCAGGCTTAACGGAACTCCTTGTTCCCTGAGATTTGTCAGACTCGTAACAATTATTTTCAGACTTCGCTAACTGCTTTACCCTGTAAATCCTTTTGGTCAGAGTGTAAGCCACCGTTATCTCATTTCAACCCGGTAAAATGGCTTTGCAAATAAAACAGGTTTCACCAATTATTGTACAATTGGATTTTACTGGAAAACTAACATAACATAACTCTAACTTATTACCTTGAGATGAAATTAATCTTTTTAGATTTCAAATCAGCTATTTTTTTATTTTGAGGATAACGATCCCCTTACTGTATATTTCATATACGTAAGTGAAAATAAAATCTGACTATTATAGTAACTAATATGAAAAAAACAATAATTATAAAATTATTTTACATTTTATATTCATCCATTGCTTATAATTATTAACAATGAGAGATATCTCATTTTTAAAATGAACATATTTAAAAGCACTTATAAATTTTGATAGACAATTTTTTATTTTTATGTCCCAAAATTCGTATTTGAGTGTGGAAATTGATTAATGGCTTTCTTTTCTTTTTAGAATACAGCAGTTTAGCAAAAGATAACGCAGCCATGTACGACTGAATGACTTGGAACGTTTTCGGCTATATCCGATTGCATAGTCCCATTATTTTTAATTACTACTGACAATGAGAGATGGTTGATTATTTCATAAAAACATAATTAAAGATACTTTTGGGAAGTTTTTTTTTACTATGTAATGAGGATATATAGCTGATAATAAATTTATTTACCAGGTGTAATCAAAATCTGTGTTCGATATAATGCGATAAATCGATTATAGAAAGTGGGAACTTCCAGTTGGTAAATTTTATCGAAAAAGTTACCAGCCTTAAATATGTAATTTCAGTTTCAAAATACTTCGTTTTTCAGCTAGGCTGTTCGCACACACCAGTCATTTATGTAGACTTGGTTTTTGGACTAGCAGACTCCAAAACGTGTAATTCATTTAAAGACACGAATTCGAAATTTTACAGGAGCGTGTACTTAATATATACTTCATATAGTGATAAGTGAAAATAAATACGACTCCACTAATAAATTGATTCTGATATAGTTTGTTTTATTTATTTTTAAAAGGAGTTTCTGAAATTAATAAAAGTTTTAAATTATATTTTTTTCTGGAAAAAAATCCAGTTTTTTATATCTCAGACGCCAAAAAATCATACAAAATTAAACATTTTATAGTCTTTGAAGATATTTTAAATCCAATTCAAAAGGGACAAAACTCTCATTTTTATTGCCCTTATTAAGGAAAAATGGAAAATAATTATCAAATTATTTATAAGTATAATGAGGAAAAATTAATTAACTTAAAGCTGAAGCGTGTCTGATTTTTTATTCATTTCATTTTTATTTTTTAACAGATACAGAACTGGCGTGTCATTGTGGAGGTGTGTTCATCGGAAATTCGTTTCAGGGAAAACCGTCGTATTCTACGATGCTTGGGGATTAAGTAAAAAAGATTTTCCATTTCGTTGATTAAAGTACATAATTTGTAAAAAGTAGGTTCTTAAAGTATTTCTTTTATAATTTAAATTAAATGGACCCAGTAGCAATCAATATTGCTGGAATTACCTTCAGTCCTTTTACCGCCTTCTTTTGAGTAAGAAAGAAAAAACAAGTTGAAACCAATACAGTGTTTGCTATTTGGTATTAGTAAAACTCTAAACACAGTAAAACCTATTCTGAGTTTATTCAGTTATAAATTGCATGTTTTATGTTCTTGAACTGTGTGGGACAGCTAAAAAGGTCAATATAAAACGCGTTCAATCCTATCAGTCTGTGTTTATGGTCAGGAACTGTGTGGGACAGCTGTAGATAGGCGGTATAGAGGATGGGACCGAGGATACTACCGTGAGGAACACCAGCAGACTGAGTATACAGGGATGAATAGGAACCATCGTGGTTTTATTTACTTTATTTATTTTAATTACTTGGAATAATCTATCAATGAGAAAGGAATGAATGTTGAGAAAGTATGTAGGAGGTAGGAATTCACGGAGTTTTTAAAGCAGTCCCGTGTGCCAGACTCGATCAAAAGCCTGTTCTACATCGTAAAATACTCCCGGGCAGTACATTCCGCGCTCCAAAGAAGACTAGACCACCCCACGATGACATTGCTGGATAGTAGAGTGGGATGTTCGGAATCCAAACTGGTGATCAGGGATTATATGATTGGAATCCAGGACATCATGGCTTTAATATCTGATTTGTCTTAGATCTTTTTAAATTCAAATTCATCACATTCCATTCAACTCACTTATCGTCATAATTCTTTATGAAGATCCCTACTATTGAATGTATAGAAAACATATATAGAACTGACTTTCCACTAATTACTCAGGAAGAGATTGAGTAAATTGCCTCAAACTTACAACATGGCTGGACGGTATTCCAAATGCAGATCTTTTTTCACCGATCTCTTCAATTCCTGCATTCATGAAGGCCCATTCCCTTGGAACCTTCCAAGCCTTGTACTTATTCCACGGGGTAAAGGAAGACTGGAAGACACGTCTAGCTGTTGTTCAGTTAATTTATTGGATACTATAGGTCAGGCATTTGAGAAAATCCTCCATTTAAGAAAAAAAAATCATTTAGTTCTATAATCCTCCCCGAAGCTTGATCAGCTATGGCCCAAAGACCTATTACAAATAGTTTTATTGGAGTTCTGGTAATGGCCATAATTTTTCCCAGTACGGTTTAATGTGTGATTACCTCACGTGACTAGCCAATATGTGCCGTTGAAATTTGAATTTAGACAAACTACGGAACCTATGTGCTTTTACATTATACCTTTCAATTTTTATTTATTTACTTTTTTAAATTTCTACCGGCGTTTTTCTGACCCTTAATGGTATATAAACCTGAAATTTTCCCAATTTAAATGACTCCTCCATTATGTGATTGTTTTCAATATTTTGTAGTTACAGTTAATTTTTATCAGGAAAATTAATGATTTTAAATTATTCAATTAACGCCTAATTGTGACCGTCATGACAGTTTTCAATGCCGTAATAGTATTCACTAGCAAGGCGGTATCCTCACACTATGTCTGGTGTGATAGCTGACAGTACATGTGGTGACAGTAAAGGCTACGTAAAACACTAAACTGTCTTGTTAAAACGGATTTCAACGTGGCACTTTATGCCACGGCAGCAACTCTGCCATGGTGAAAACTATATAATATTTTCCGTCATATTTACTCTTCACTATCAAAAGTTGAATTGTCGTAATTATAAATTCAGATTTTTTTTTTTAATAATTTGCCAATGAAACCCCTTTTTATAAGATGTTGATATATTATATTTTGATGAAATGATTCGAAATATTAAAATTTTTTTAATATTGCAAAATCTTTAAAACGTTTTTTATTTTTATCGGAACTCATTTGAATTCTTGTTATATTTATGCATTTTTTCGTAAAGAAAATAAATCTTATTAAAATGAGTTAACTGAAGAATGTGCGTAACACTTTGTTAAAACTCATGTTTTATAAAACTGTATTAGCTAACAACAATAAAG
>NW_027113072.1:398639-399325 GCF_000696795.3 Halyomorpha halys | reverse complement strand
ACGCACTCTCACCTGGCCAGAAAACTGCCATCTCCAACGTGCTAATATTGTCGCTCCATTCTCACGATTAAACATATTTTTGAAGAATGCCCATCTCTAAGAATGCTCACCTTGTTTCCAATAAATATAAAACAAGAAAGAAAACAAGGTATAACACTAAGAAGAAATGATAAAATACACCTGAGAGGGCAGTTCCTGAGGGCGACTCATTCTGATTCTGGTGCAGTGTCTTGTTTTTATATCTCGCTACACAGCTATCACGTACGTTTTTATGGGAAATAACTTTTAAAGCCAGGAATATGCTTCCAGTCATCTCCTTTAACAGATAACTCAGAACTAAATCATTATTCCACACCAAAGGATTATTATTCCATTAAATAGCTATTTAATGGAGAATACAACGATCTCATAAATATTTTATAAACTTAAAAATTAATTAATTGTTATAATACCCTTTCTTTTCATCTGGATACACTGTAAAGACTATGGTTTAAAAATCGTACCAATATGATACTTGCGCATTTCAAATATAATTTATTATTATAATATAATCTAACAATTGAATATAATAATATAATCCTACCGCAGCGGCCGAAGGAAAGAAGTTGTTCTAAGCCGCTTGAAAATAGGCCACACTGTTCTCACGCACTCTCACCTGGCCAGAAAACTGCCATCTCCAACGTGCT
>NW_027113072.1:395019-396612 GCF_000696795.3 Halyomorpha halys | reverse complement strand
TTCTCAATTTATTGTCTCTTCGTACAAACCAAATCAACTACGTTTTTTCGCGTGTCATTTATCTGATCCAAGAAACTGTTTCTTTAATAAATGCAGCATTAAGTTAAATTGGAGTGTTACAGAGGTGTAGAGAAACTACCCATTGGTAGCACTCTAATGACATTTTACATTAGCTGGTCTCGTGGGCTATTTCAATTTAAATTTTTTTTATGTCTGCGTGTGTGAGTCTGTGTTGTGTGTGTGTAGCTTTATAATAATAACAATCCATAGGAGTTGATGACGAAATGGTTTCACACCTTTATACAAGGCCAAACAAACAAAATTTCCAATATAATAATTATATTGGATGTTTTTAACTATGTTTTTTTCTATTTTTATATATAGGTTGTCGGTGTATACATGTTCATCTCTCCCACCCAATCTCTTCATATTTTGGTATTATATCTCTTCATATTTCTAGTTATAACAGTTAAATGCAATTAGCTACTATGTGCAATGACAATACAATGCTTACTGCCCTGTGTATTCCAGATTAAAGCACGCTTAATTTCAATCAGCTAAAAGTAAATTCATTACACACTGAGATATTTACGGCTATGAAAGTGACAATGACTACAAATAAATGCTGGCCATAAAGTGTGTGATGCTACAATATTAGTGTACTTATTTTGTTATACATTTGCCTTGAAAGAATAGTTGGAACATAAATTCATTATTAAACTCCGATGGCACATTTTACTAATAACTGTCAGAAATTAAACGATTATAGTCGATAAAATTTACAATGATATTTAGTCTCCTGAACATCTTTCAAAGACATATTTTCAGTAAATGGACTCAATGATATAGATTATCATCTATAGATGATATAGATTATAATATATAGATGATCTAATATATATATATATATATATGATCTAATATATATATGATGATGATGATGATATATAGATGCTCAATGATATAGATTATCATCTAATATGGTTCGATAGACGGGAAGACTGATCTCGTTTGGAAGTGTGATGGAATTAGCTTTGATGTTCAAGTGGTGGGCTTTAACACAGCTAAATCATGCCTTATAATGGTTAGCCTCTGAAAAAAGTTCTTTAGATACTTTTTATTTTATTTAAGTTAAATTATATTATTACTGTTTGTTTAAATGGTTGTAATTTGATTATTAATTTATATCCATTGGCTAACCAAATATTATTCACTTATGTTCTGGATATTTAAATCAGTTCTGTTGTTATAAATTATATTCATGTTGTACATTGCTATTAAAAATATTGTTTTGCGTCATTGTGCTAAAATGGTAATTAAATATTATTTTTTTACATGTAATGAAGTTTATTGAGTTTGTTTTTTTAGCCGTTTGTAGAATACGCTATGTCATATGTCTCCACTATATAAATTAATGGTGAAAAAATTGTTCCATGTGGCACCCCAGCCAAGATTTTCTATCTGAGTAATATAAGTAATTAGTTTTTTTAAAATATAAAGAAAAGGGAATTTTTCAGTCATTGTTTTACTGTGAAGAAAATATTGAAATTGAATAATGACTATGTGCTTTTCCATTATACCTTTCAATTTTTA
>NW_027113072.1:381943-394863 GCF_000696795.3 Halyomorpha halys | reverse complement strand
TTTATTAATTCAATTTTATCAGGATGTCAAAGGGTACCTGTTTGAAGTTATTATTGACAGAGTAAATATTACCAAAAAATATTAATACGAGTATATGAATTTTAGATTAAATAAATTAAAGAAAAAATAACTTTGGAAGAAGACCTAATTTCTGAATCGTATTTCTTTATCGGGCTTAGCACAACTCCACTGAGGTACAAGCATCTCTCAAACAATATTCACTCCTTTGTTTAAAAACGATTTGGTAAGTTTCAGTTCATTTAGTAACTTCCATTAATGCAATAGAGTAAAAAAAGGTCTTATCATTTCATACAGGGTGTCAATGAGAGATTCCAATAAATGTTAATTTGTTTGGTGGACAAAGAGAAATGGGAGAGGTCCTCTCTGGAAGATGTATTGAAAGCACATCACGAAGTGGTAGCTTTGAAGTAACTTGAAATTCTGATGGAATCATAATTTATACTCATTCTGTCCATCGCTTGTGTTGATTGGACGAGTGCTGCTCTATGTAGCCAATTCTTTGAAATTTTCATGTTCTCGAGTAGATAGATTTGAAATTATTATTTGAAAGATTATTTTACCAACAATGAATCCCGTCTCAAATTTGTGTATTACTTGACAATAATTTGAAACATCCCGATTTTCTGTAAAAACATAAATCCTTGGTAGCACCAATGTCCAATTTGTAATTCTCTAGTTAATTGACGTTTATAGACTGTTAAAGCCAGATTTATGGTATTTTATTTCAACATATGTGATCTGGTTTGTCCAGTAATGACGCTGCATTTATAGTCCAATTTTAGTCTGGCTAGTTGTTTACCGGTATTTTAATAAATAAAAGTTTCATATTTGGAATTTTTCAATTGGTAATCTAATAAATAATTGTTTTCTCTTTTTGATCTTTGGTTCTTTTATGTAAAAACAACATTAATTTTAAATCTTGTAATTTCTTTCCTTCTTGTATTGAGACTGTACTTCGAAAGATAGCTTTTAAAGAATTCTATTTGACTGATATATCTTCAAAGGTATTTCAATACCTTCCAGTTAGGTAAGGTAAAGTAAGTAGTCTTCTATTGTGCCTTTTCATGGAATCTGGTAACTTATTAAAGTCGTTTTTATATTGAATGTGAGTCTCTAGCGTTTGGTAACATCATAGTGTATTACATTATATTTCTCCATATATGAGGAAATCATCTATTATTTACTAATATCAGTAATTGTTCGATTTATTAATAATATATAACTGGGATTAAGAGTTTCAATTTATATAACATAGTTCTTCATTTTTAATGATTTATTTATATTCGTTTTGGGATCTTCAACCACTGAGGTAATTATTTTCCTGTACAAATAGTTAGTGAAAAAAAAAACAGCCGAAAGATACGATCATGTAAATTTAAATTTTGTTAAAGATTTACATGTTTTTAATATATTAAAACAATTTTTCTGTTACCTTTTTATTATTTTTAAGATTTATTCGATGTTGGTCCCTAGTCCACCTTCTTCTCGTTTGGATTTTAACTCAGAATATACAACTAAGTCAGAATGTATAATACAGTTAAAGGTACTCCACAAGATAATAAGGCTTTCCTTCTTGTTAGTGGTTTATTTCATGTAATAGATACTGGGCCCAGTTTCATAATAAAGTACAAACTAATAGTATTAGTCTTGTCGATTTATCTTAATTCAATTACACTGACTTGTACAAAAGTAATTTATACTTTAGTATTTTTTAGTTCCTGTAATATCACTAATAGTCACCCCAATCATGAAAAAAATAAGTATTAGTATTATTACCACTCTAGTTTCTACACTTGTACTATGAACTAATACTATTAGCTTTCATTATGAAACAGGGCCAATATTTTTCAATTTATTGTCTCTTCGTACAAACCAAATCAACTACGTTTTTTCGCGTGTCATTTATCTGATCCAAGAAACTGTTTCTTTAATAAATGCAACATTTACTACAACTCCGTCATTAATAGATTTTTTTGCCATAGTACCAGCAAGTTCATTCACAGTAATACAAAAGAAATATTGAACCTTAATCCAGCAGCACAATCCAATGTTTTTAAATACATCAGTGTTTTAATTACGTGTTGCATCAGCGTTTTAATTACGTTTGGGTTCAGAAAAAAATAGTTTTCATATCCTTGAGAGCTGATTCTGAATCTGTACAAATATATGTTTATTGGTCCCGATTTTCACTTTTTTTTTTATTGCACGATTAAGTGCTAACAGTTCAGATTTTTTTTATTTTTATTTTCCACAATATAAACAATCTTGAATGTAAAGTGAAACTTACTCCTAAAAATATTGTTCCAAGACGCGTTCATAATAGCGATGAAGTAACTATGTTTTTATACATAGACGGGAAAATGAGGTGATTTTCTATGAAGAAAGTTAAAGACGTTGTTGAACTAGTGTTCTTAGTGCTTAATATTTCTACATCTTATTTTACTACTGAATAATATAAACTTTTATAAATTTACATATATATAAACTTTTATTTTTGAAATTCTTGATTCATTAACAAAATTTAAATTTACATGCTTGTATCTTTCGATCTTTTTTTTTCATAAACTATTTGTTCTAACGGGAAAATAATTACCTCAGAGGTTGAAGATCCCAAAGCGAATGTAAATAAATTATTAAAAATAAAGAAGAACTATGTTGTATAAATTGAAACTCGTAATCTCAGTTATATATTATTAATAAATCGAACAATTGCTAATACTAGTAAATATCATTGATTCTCTATCCCAAGTAATTCTCACTCTGAATGCCTTTAAAATATTTCACAGAATGAATGAATTGGAATTGGTAGCGACCCCTATCGATAAGTTTTGAATCAATTACATTGTATTGGCAAGTCAGGATCCTTAATGGAATTTGTTATTATTGTCCAAGAAGTAACTCGGCATCTTTCGCTTCATCCCTAGATTCCGTAGAAGCGTTCTCTTTCTTTAGCAGCTCGATCGATGGCTTCTATTCTGCTCCGTTGATTGGGTTTCTTCTTAAACTTTGAGCAAGCCTTTGGTTAGATTTCTTTTTACCGCCTTCACAGTCCATCTCCATCTACTTTCTTATCACTGCACAGCTTCATGGTTTTACAGTTTACCTATATTAGGCAAGAATGTATGAGGAAAGATTTTCACCTGTTCCTAACCTTAGTTCTTCAATATAATTACCATTTTATCAACAGAACACTTTAGAAAAATATTTGAAAGATATGAGAAGTTGTTATGATTAGTTTTGTCAACCTAATTAAATTTAAACATGAAAAATTAAATTTTCAAATCCGAACTCCACCTTTCCACTACGTGAATTAAATATTTTGACATGCTAAAAGTTGTTAATTAATTTATTATAAAAACTTTTTTGATATGTTTTTTTTTCTTCTAAATTGATTTATTACACTACTTATTTCAATTGGCTGGTATTGGTCTGCGAGAGTGAAAATGGCGTAATAGCCCACTTCCTGTGGCGTAGGAAAAAAAAATACTTATTTCAATTATCTATTTTTATTAATTTTAGATTACATTTATGTCCTTCCTATATTTCAAGCTGTCCGTCCTTACCGCCTTTAGCGGACCATGTTTTTGCTAATCTTATAATGCCGTAAGGCAAAACAAGAAAAATTGTAAATAAATGTATTATATATTATATTATTGTAACATATAATTTGTATTGTATATATTTTATCAATAAAGAGGTTTTGAAAATAAAAAAAAGCTCTGAAAATAGTTGAAAAATTCTGTTATATTTGAAGTTTATTAATTATATTGAAAAATAGCCAGATAATGATAGATATTATATTGGAGATCACAAATCTTGGAAAATAGAACTAAGCTACATAGAATAGGGACGTGACGGCCGTGCGTGTTGGGGCGCTCGGTTCGGAACGTTGTGGGTTCGATTCCTACCTGGGGCAGTTAAACATTCATTTTTCGGCGGTCCCGAAGGATGAATCTTGACACCTCCACCTTGGTTAGTACGCGGCGGCAATCTAGGTAGCCGCCAGGGATTGGCAAAAAGGACCCACAGGCCCACTTGCCGGACTTGTTCCTTCCACCAAATACCAGTACGAGTACCAGTACGAAGCTACATAGAATGAATGCAGAAAATCCCAAAAATATCAATTCTTCAGCATTAGTCAAGCATGAAATAATAAACAGCCATATATTTGATTTTGAAAAAACAGATATATTGGATAAGCAGGAATTAACAGTACAAGAAAAATATGAGTTATAATAAATATTACTATAAGATATTTAACATTTTGTGTTGGCAGCGGAAAACATTGCCAACGTAGACAAAGTATTGTCAATTCAAGAAATCCTTTGTCTTGCGTTCATTCTCTAAATTGCGTTGAAAATATTTTTTTTAAATATTTCAATGGATTCAAAAGACATATCTCCTGGCTTTTTATGTTTGTATTATGTTTATTTTTTTGAAAACTTTAATATCAAGATTACTGTAATAATTAGTATTCTTCATTCTTATTAACGATAAATTTTTAAATTAGGTTGTGAAAGATTTCTACATATTTTAAACTGTTGCATATGATATGGAAGTGCATGGAATGTATTTTAAAAAGTGATCTACGCCCCATATCTTAGGGTAAATTAGAAAAACCTCTCCAACAATTTCCGAACGTTTTTGTTTTTTGGTACATGAGAACTTAACAACTCTATGATTGAAAAAAAAGTGGACATATCTTAATAAAATTTCACAGTTTTTGAAGTTTTTACTTGTAAAACATCCGTGCGAAATTCGAAGAATATCTGAGATGATACGATTCAAAAGTGACGCGGAATGACTCTACTAATTAAGAAGTTATAAAACTGTTTTTTATCTATTTGATTGTCCTAAGTATATGGGAAAGATGAAAATAGAATGAGGCGGGAAATGAAGCTCAGCCTAAATTATTGTTAAGAGAAATTGTTATTGTCTCTCAGATCGTATAGATTCATGTGGACTGAAAAAGGATGACCAAGTAACTGTTCTTCCGCGTTGCAATGGTTTAAAGCCTAAGGTTTCAGGAAAAAAAACCTTGTCAAACCCGATCTGTTGGCCACTGAAACATACATTTGGTACCGTTTTAATAACTTTTACTTGTTCTAATGTATATATTTTCAATTTTATTTTATTTTATAAACAACGAAAAAATTAAAATGTTTCTTAATTTTACACACTGAATTAAATGTATTGTTGTGACTGCTAAGAGATGGAGGGTTGATAGTTTGTTTCGGATTGAATGCCAGACTCTCCATCCTATTGAAAACATTTTTTACAATGAAATATCTGGATTTTAACCCAAAATAAATAAAAGCTATGCAAGTTTTACTTTACCATTTCTTCTTAGTTACTCCTAACTTATACGATTGGTAGAACCATCAATAATCAGACGCTCTGACAGTGAAAGTCTCACTTCATAACACCGATTTTTTGTACAAATTTGGATCTTGGATATTTTCTGTTTGTTATCATCTACGTTGTTATTTAACCATCATTATTTATCATTCACTCTCCAAATTGAACTGTTATCGAGGTTACGTTCACTATGGGCGTTTATTTAAGTATTGTCGTTCTTTTTCTCTGTTATTTACACGACAAATATATGTCGTGTGAATGACGAGTCTTAAGAGACCTTTGTGCCCTGAAGGTACAGGTACGATAAAGCTTGATTCTATGAATTTGATTGGTGATGGAATCTTTTACTGGACAGCAGGGTGCATTATGTGTCATTACATAGTTTGAAGGGTTTCGTCTCCGATAAAACTCCACGATTCGAGCTGTGTCGTTAGCCCTCCTGTCCTGCAGCACTTGAGTTGCCCCTTTGTCAGTCAAAAACAAATAACTCCATTTCTTTTCAGAATTTCGACATTATTATTTTAAGTATATGGTTTTCCATTATGTGCACATTGTTATTAGATAAATTATTTTCTTAGTAGATGTTCCGGGTTTAAATATATTTAACTTATAAATGGAACGCTATTAATAAAACTATAGATGCATTAGATTCGAAATAAAAAGATAAGCTAGAAATATAAAAGTTAATTCTGAGCTAGGATAAAAGCTAAATCAAAAAATAGGAGGATGTATAAATTTCTATTTAAAATCAAGGTGAACTATCTTATAAATTAAATTATTTCAAAAACTTCATTTATAAATATGAAGTGTTTAAACGGGTTTGTAGTAGTAACCTCCTTTTTCTTTGTCTTCTAAAAACAATACTCGTTTCCCTTTAACGAGTTAATTATTTTAATATAAAGTATAGTGAAAAATTAAAGCCAATCATTCCTGCTCTATTTATTTTATAAGACCGGGAATGCTGATATTAATAATTATATAATTATTTTAAAAAACTAAAAGTGTTACCTTTGCTATAAAAAATAAACTGATTGGAAACTAACTTAAATAAATAATTTTTACTCACATTCCTTTTCATTTTTGAGTAATGTAGGTGTATATGAGTCACACTTGTTCTTAATAGCTTGTGAAGTCCTAATTAATCATAAATAGAAATAAATAATCTACTAATTTTAGTTTTAGACCATGAAATGTTTTGAGAACGTTTAAAAAACAATAACATTTTGTTTTTTACTCATAACTTTGAATGATGGTCTTTGTATTAGTATTTTGAACTTTTAGTTTCAATACACCGCTGGCAAAATTAGTAATTAAATAAAAGTAAAATTAATGATGTTAAGAGTTAACAGGTAGTTGAGGAAGCACGTGTAGGTAATATATTGCTCGATTTTTTTTTTTTAAATTTTCTTTTTACCATAAATATAATACATTTTCCTCTGGGAGAGGATGAGGAATACCATATTAGATGGCCCCTGAAGACCGGACCTTCCTAACGTGGAGCCCCGATGACACGGACATTTAAAAGAACGGATCAATAATGAGAGGTTTATATGCCTCGGCGCTTGGAGCGGTAGCGGCGCCCTACCGTGCCGGCAGAAGGCGCCGAGCCTCCGCAAGGGACAGACTGTTGCTGCCCGCTCTTCCGGGAGATCGTACTCGGAGCATGTGAGTGACATCGGGGCAAAGCCCCTCAGCCATGAGTGGGATCCTCAACTCGATCCGCCACTTCGCGGCCAGCGCTAGCCGGCTCCAGGGTAAATGAGATACCTGTAGTATTTTTAAATAAATAGTGTGATGGTGCACGTGTGTTGGATAGGTTTATTTTTTTAGTTAGTCCAATTGTGGCGAGCCTCTTTATTGAAGGAACAAATTCCTTAGCTAAGTTGACATTATTTTCATTTTTTTTTGTTTATGACGACCTGATCAAATTCTAAACAGATTAGAAAAATATGAAAAAATAAGATATCTCTCTATTTTAATATCTTTAGGTGGAAGTGAGAGAGAGAGAGTTATAACTTCAATTGGAATGTGTAAAGCACGCGTTAGAGTAGGGCGCCTCGTGGCCACCCGCTACCTAGGATTTTCCTTGTTTATCATTTCCCTTTCGTTTCTAAAGCAAACAACACTATCTCATTGTTTATCATGATAATTATAATTGATATTTATTGCATATGTGTACTATATTTATATATTTTTTAATTTTGTCATATTTAAATTATATAAACAAGACGTATATTTCAATATTTAAAAAATAAATTAAATTATAAGAAATTGTGTAGTAATAACTTATCATAATAATCAAAATATATTAAGGAATATAGATATTTTGAATTTGAACTACAATTTTAATTATATCTATCATAATTCCTTATTTACGCAAAAATGTTATTTTTCTACTAATCTTTTTATCAAAATATATGTATGGTGTATTTCTGGAAATTTTTATAATTGTAATTAAAAAAATATGAATTAATCCTCGCAATTTATTTATATATATATTTAATTTTTGAAATTAAAATAATATTCATTGGCAATTTATAGTTTCCAAATTAAATTCCTCCGTCATTACTTAAAATTTGAATTAAGTTATAGAAAATATTCTAAAGTAATATAAGAAATAAAGTTCTATAATGGTAATATTTGATAAAATGAAATATTAAAAAAAGCAGTTTGTATTGTATAGTTAATATGTCAAATTTTTTTTATTATTTAAATATATGTTTACTATTTAAGATACCGCCATTCGTTCAACGATGAATGAGTGCTAACATATGGCACGTAGTTGTAAAACCATTTTGTCTTTCTAATATTTATATATTACTTATGGATTGCTGGAAGAAACGTTTTATTTTATAAGTAATGCAGCTCAAATATAAATGGTTGCTATAAAACAGCATAGCAATTAATCTGTTATTAGATATAATATCAATACTTTTTTATATTATACTTATATATTTATATTAAACTTATCGATAGTAATACTGCTGTGATAAGTAATTAACAAAATATTAAAAGAAAATAATAAGTGACAGCATTTAAAATTATTTTTAAATCCCTAAAAGTTTCTTTAATGCTTTTCGAGGAAATACCTGGAATATCTGTTAATTTGTAGATAGTGATTCAGTTATTAAGCAATAGTTGGAATTTATTTTATTAACAAGCTCCGCATTTTTTTTTTTTTTTTTATATAATACCGTTATACTTTTTCATCAACGTTGTGTAGGCTACTACTACATCTCTATGATTTCAGTGTATGGTTAAGCATCGGAATGACCATTACATTTCTACTTTAGTGTGTGCCTTATTATTCTCAACAAGGTGCCCGGTGGATTAATAATTTTATGACCCATAATAATTTTTTTTTCAATTATTAAATTTATTTTTATACCAAAATATCAATTTATATTGCTTAGAATGTCATAGTAAAAAAAAAGATGCAAACTACATATATAATAGTTTATTAATTCTAAAATAATTTCAATAGATTGACTTACATGTATATCTGGAACGGATGAAATTTATTTACACACATATATATATATTTATATTTATTTGGAGTCAATAATTTTTCATCAAAATGGTGGATGGTATTACAAGATGCCAGGATCATCGTGGGGTGACCTGTGACTTCGGTGCTAGGTCTAAAAATAGTCGGCCAACTAATCTTGAAGAGAAGCGACAGACTAATGAGTCTATTCTAAGTGTAATTTTTTATTAAACGTATCTTGAAACGGTTAAATTATGTTTTCTCTTTCTTCTCAGAATATCACTTTTTAAAACCTATTACTTTTATAGGTTCCACCGATGTTTTACGTGTAATTGTTAATAAACAATTGATGTGATGTAGTTATGAGTATTATTTTTGTTACACTTTTCGCGATCTACAAAGCATTTGAAAATTGTAGACGTTTTATCAGTCTTTGATGATTCAATTCTTTTACTAAAACATATATACTGCTGCTTTTCTTCTATATTAAGCAGTTGCTTTGGCTTTACAGCAAAGCTAGTAGCATGCTGCTGAAATTTATGAATCGGGGTTGTCCTGGAGATAATTCAAATTATTGATCCTAGTCTATGGCATTATTATTGGACATATAAATAGTCCAATTTAAAAAAAAAAAACCTTTTTAAGTTATGCTACTACCAAAGCAGAGAAGTTAGGTACTGAAATTTTACGTAATTTAAGTAATATTAATTAAATATTATAAATGGACATTATGTGCATATTATTTACTGCGGATTAGGATTTTTCAAAATAAAACATTCGAACCGAAGTTAGTAAGTTAATGAGATGATCAGAGAATTTAGATGTCTATACAACGCCGAATTTTGTAAAATGCAACTGTCAAATTTAATTCAAGTGATTGAATGGCGGTGAATAAAATGGGCTTGTAAGAAACGAGTTTAGTAACGAATATATCATTAAAAAGTTAATACTTCTGATCTGACCGTAAACGTCCAGAAAGGGTTAGACCGAAGCGTAAGTGAAAAGATGGTGTCAAGACTGATCTTGTGGATTGGGCCTCATTGGGTGGATGTGGTTAGATAGGTATTGGTGGTATCGGTGCCGAACATTGGGGTTCGCTAAGCCTTTTATTATTTTTTATTACATGCACATTATTTCATGGACTACTGTGAAATTTCCTGTAGTTATTCATATTGTAGTGCAATTAGTTCGGAACTGAGATAAAAATTAGAGAATTCAGTGTCAAAATTTATTGGAAAAATTCCATCTCTGATCATCAAGTCCTACAATACTGGAACTTGCTAATTAAAATTAATTAATTATATATGATGGTATTCAATAATTAAATTGTTATTATATCTAGACATATTGGAAAATACTAGAAATCAACGAAGGAATCAAAATAACGTTTTCATTTATGAATTAGATAGAAATTAATTTTAGTTATATCACAACTATGTTTACTCACTTATTACAGGAAAGGTGGCAGTAATGGTTTCCTGGAATCTGAATGTAATACGAGCACCTGGAATGTTCAACGATTCCATTTAAGTCATTTCTCTAATTTACAAAGAACTAGAAAAGGATCTCTTTGATATTTTTTGGAATTCGGAAAATTTTCTCGATTGTGTTTTTGGAAAAGTATCTACGAATTTTGATTTTGTGACCCCAATTTTTCCCAGAAATATAAAAAGAAATTAAAAATTCTTGACAAATTAATATATATATTTTTTTCTATAAGTGCACGAGGCACATGTATTTTCAAATCTCTGGATACAGCCAAATGAGATATCAACAGAACGTTTTTGGTAAGGTTATAAAAATTTGCTGAGTTTTTTTTTTTCTATAATTCTGATTACCAAGTTTTCATTTTTTAGCACAAATTTTCCGCGCGTATAAAAAATTTACGTTTTCCCCGTTTTCGTCTACAATTTAAAAAAAAATTAAAGAAGTCATACTCCAATAAATTCTTATATCGTTGTAAATTATATTATAGAATAAATATTTTACAACATTGAAACTAATAATGTTTATTTTGGGTCACTCCGTCTTAAAGCGAAGGCGAATGGGTATTATAAAATAAAGTGAAAATGGCTCATTTGTGGTTATTGGGTGCGGATTACGAATTTTCGAGAAAAAAAATTCAACTTTCGTTCAATTAAAAACGAAGCAGATAAACAAATAATTAAGATTAAAATTTACTGTTTAGTAATTTAGTACAAAATTAAAATTTATTTGAATGATGTATGGTTTATAAATCGTAAATAAAAATGATTACTTATTACTCTTTTTTTACATTTTTGGAAAAACATATGGTCCCAAAGTTGAAATTCCTAATCAGCAGCCTAATAAACATATATGAAAAAGTTTTCAGAACTCCTCTTAAACTTTCCTCCGCAATCTCTACCTGGACCTCTAAACCATGCCCGGACAAAATAAATTATAGTTAAATATGTAAAGGGTTTACTTTTCCTCTATTTAGGTTGTTATTGCTAAAAAAAAATAAATAATAATATTTCTATGTTACAGTTTTAGGCTATTTGAAAAACCGAAAAAAAATTAATGTTTTCAGCTTTTTGGATTTTATTTCATATTTTCGAAAATGACAAAGATCACGTCGCACGTCCGTCTTGTTAAAGAGCTTATAGAATATTATATAAAAACTAAGATCCTCAAAGTCCTCTCATTTATTGCCATAGTAAAAATTAAATTTAAAAGATCTATTCTTAAAAATTAGTTAAAGCGACAAAAAGTTTCTCCACTTGTGCGCCTGCGCCGTTGTTATGAATTTGTATTATAATTATTATTATTATTATTATTATTATTATTAGGTATTTATAATTTTTTCTTTAGTAGGTATATGTGGTATGAATGAATAGTTACCGCCTTATATTTATTGTATTGAGCATCGAAGATTGTATTACTTTTTGAATAAAAAGTTTTATCCGTTTTAATTTAAAGCGATTTATTGAGAAAAAGTTAGAAAATAAATTTTAGCTCACAGTTCAGGCGACATTTTGCGCAGGTAATAGGACAAACCTTTATCAACACTTTTAGTGGCGATCGTAGCACTAAGAACAACGAATCGTCATTCGGCACTAAAAGGATTAAGTATTTATTTAAATTATCTCTACCTAAGAGACAGTGTAGCTTTATTTTACCCGCATTTCCTTATATATACATACATGTATTAGCTGTTGATGAGTTCAAGTTAAATTTACCATATTCCTTTAAAAAAAAAAAATTTAATTATTTTCCAAAAAAAGACTTTTGATCAGATTCGGCGGCTTATTAAAATCACTTCTAGCTAAATTGTTTGATAAATGGATCGTGAGGTGCGGCCTATCGCAGCGTGTGTTGCACAAGCTGCATAGGGCGGCCTCATGCACTCATGCAGCCGATATCAATTTACCACTCTTAATAGCCCTCTAAATAACAGTCCACTAAACTCCACCTCTTTTCAATGAAATGAACCACCCATTGTTATTGCAAAGCTATTGGGTAGTCCTATTTTATTTATATGAAATTGATATCTTACACATATAAATCAGCATTTAACACGATATGTAAAACTTCTCTCCGTCACAATTATTCAAATTATTAAAAGTTCTAATTGAAATTATATCTTAATTGATTCATACTAATGAATATTATTATACTCTATAATAATTAAATATTTAATTTACGGAAAGATAGAAAAAATCTCCACATATTAAACTGAGAAGTCAGGATTGAGTAGCTTTAGTAAATAAAATAATAAAATGTCCAATCATTTAAAGAAAATGCTAATTAGTATCTCGCAATATAAACGAAAGGATCTTTGAATGGCTTAGAAGTAGAATAATAACTTTAAGACTTTCACCAGACGAAATCAGTTGTGGATCGCCTTAGAGACTGATACCCGAAGAATGGACAAATTAAACAATGATACAGTCGCGGTTACTATTCATAACAGCATTGCGCTTCACGTGATAGCCGAGGAAATTGGGTTCGGGCCTCAGATTACCTGTTTCATAAGGTTGTCGGTTCGATTCCCATTTGTTAAGTCATTTCTCTAATTTACAAAGAACTAGAA
>NW_027113072.1:368717-381577 GCF_000696795.3 Halyomorpha halys | reverse complement strand
CCCGACTTTATATAAATTCAAAAAACAACGGTAAAAATCGGATTACTTAAATCCGACAATTAAGTTATTACATTAGACAACTATATTGTATTATAAATGTACATTAATTTTATATCTGAACGGTTTCACTCATGTTAGAATTAGATCATACGTACCCGTTTCTTATAATTGACCAAGTGATTTTCATTAACTGAATAACACCCGAACTTTATTAGAAATAAGTTAAGGACCAATAACAAAAAAAAAAAAGAAGGAATTTCCAGAAAGCGTCTTTAAATAGTTTCCTCTTAAATCAACTTGCTTACATTTTCCCTGTTCTTTATAAATGAGTATTGCGTCCTTAACAGTATTAAGATATAGGACATTACTGTTTTGTTACTTGATGATAATAACTAAACAATATATTTCTAAATGGCGAAATACATACGGTGTTCCAGGTTTCTTAATGTTTCTGCCGGCAAATACTGCCGGCAAATACGTTGTTACTGTTCGTAGCGTGATACTATATGACCTAATGGCTTTCTAAATAAACAGCCTATTCTATCCTAACATATATATGAAATTAATTTAAGTTTTAATCAATAAACAAAATGCTCTACATTTCGGCTAAAATGCCATTTTAGAAAACAAAAATGTTTTAGTCAAGAATCGAACTAGTAGTTTCTTAAATTAGTCAATTAGAAACAAAAAAAAGGATGTATATTGGTACAGATTGTAAGTGCTTTGCAAGAAGCAATGCAATTAAAAAATAAGTATTATGTATAAGTATCTTTTAGCAGTAATATATAATTTAATATAGAATAACATTCGAAAATCTATTATGATTGATTATATAGTTTATTTTCTATAATTATTTTTGTCCAATGTAAAGTTCTATGTGTTGTAACTTGTAGTAACCATAACAAGAATTACTTAATAACTAAAGAATTTTTCTTTATCTACTATGACAGTTTATTTGAAATTACAAAAATCTGTAACATAGTATACCTCTTTTGCTACAGTATAAAAATGTTTGCGGAAATAATAATTTAGTTTAGTTTTTCATTTTCAGAGCTTTTCACTTAATTTTATAGAGGTGTAGGACATTTTATAGTAGAATATATTCCTTTGTAGTCACAGTGAACACAATGTGACAGGTATTTCTTTTTCAGTGTCCCCATTAGCTTTTTTTTCCTTTAGAATATTATTTAATTGCTCTTTGTATACCTTCTACTGGTAAATCCTTAATCTGTTTTATTCAAATATTTCAAGATTAGAAGGTTTATATGGAAGTTTGTCCAGAACTTATTAATGTAATAAAAACTTTTGTCATGTATTTACAGATGTGTTCAATACTTGTATAGTTTAATTATGGATTTATTTGTTAGCTCCGTTGGATATTATTGAAATGGTGCCAATTTTTGCAAAAGTTCATAAAGATTGATTGTAGTTCATATGAAAAACTCAAAGCTAACACTACAACTTCCATAGGAAAAAATCCCATTGATTACCATAGGATTGTATACGCCATAAATATTTTTTTTGTATTAAATTTTTCTCTTAACGAAATAAAAAAAAAATTCAAATATTAAAGCTAAATTAAAAAAATGAAATCAAATAATACAAGAACCCAAGAAGAGAAAAAAGTCAGTTATTTCATCCCAAATTTTGATTACTTAATTGAAAACTAAGTATAATTACTAGTCAAAATTGATGAGTCTGCCAAGTATAGGTTGAGGGAATAAAAAATGGCAGCTGTTCCAAAACGTTAAAAATAATTAATTTTTAATTCGCAGCTCTATACCTTTACAACTACCATCAACAATAGAAAATCCAAGAAAGCATCATTTAAAGTAGAGTAAATTTGCTAAAATGTAAGCTCTAATAGAGCTAGTTACGTTCAATAGTTCTCGAGATATAGCTTTTTAAAAAGCAACGTTTCATAAAAATTTTGTACAGAATGTACTGAAATATTTTGTATTTATGTAGTTAGTTTATTTTGAGAAATCTATATCTCAGGAACTATGTGACCTACAGATGTGTATTAGCACTTAAATTAAAGCTCGTTTAATGAACTATACAGTAGTTTATGACGTGTATTTTCGTAGGAGTAGTAGTTTTCATGAAATTTGCTAAAATAAATTGATTTATAGTTGTTTGGTCAAATTTTCATTTGCCAAATTTATATTAATTTGTGAATCTCATACAAACTACTACCCCTACGAAGATAGGTGTCATAAGCTACTTTATAGTTAAATTTCCTTTATTTTGAGTGTTTTCAGACATATGTGCGTCTTATGAGTCTAGAGATATATTTTTTCAAAAATTCCAACATGTATACGAACAACTAGGAATTAATATTTTGTGAATTTATTTTGTCAAATATCATAAAAACTACTACTCCTACAAAGATAAACATTATTAACTATTTTATAGTAAATATAACTAGCTTTAATTTGAGTGCTATCAGACACCTGTACGTCCAATGGATTCGGAAATAAAGTTTTTCATAAATCAAATTTATTGTCCGAACAACTATAAATTAATTTATTTTAGCAAATATCATTAAAACTACTATTACTACGAAGGTAAAGATCATAAACTACTTTATAGCCCATTAAGCTAGCTTTAATGTGATTGCTAATAGAAATCTGTAGTCACATAGTTCCTGATATATAGGTTTCTCAAAATAAATTAACTAACTACTGATATTTCAGTATATTTTTGAAATGTTGCTTTTTAAAAGGCTATATCACGAGTACTATTGGACGAAAATAGCTCTATTAGGAATTATATTTTAGAAAATTTACTCTTCTTTAAATAATGTTCTTTTAGGTTTTCTAATGTTGTTGGTAGTTTTTTAGATATACAGTTTCGAATGAAAAATAAATATTTTTAAGGTTTTGAAACAGCCGCCATTTTTTATTCCCCCACCTATACTTGCCGGACTCATCAATTTTGACTATTAATTATACTTAGTTTTCATTAAAGTAATCAAAAATTGGAGTGAGATAAATACCTTTTTTTTTTCTTCCAGGCTCTTGTACTACAAGGGTGCCAGCCCAATACAGTAGGCATTGTACTAGCCCACAATACTTTCCGGTAGTGCGGGTTGCATCACTTCGCCGCATTAGCTACCAAACGTCTGTCTTCAAATTAATTCCTTGGTCTACATGTTGCACAATGCGACGAAGAAAAGGTGATCAATAGACAAAAATCATCAACTACTAGTTATTTTAATTAAAATTTTATCTCAAAAGAACGTAGCAATGATATAATTATTTATTCTTTACAGTTATAGTAATATATTATACATTAAATTATACATTAATATGAATTATATAGTAATTGGTAATATTAATAGCAATAATATAATTATAATATATAACGAAGTAAATGTGGATTATAATAAAAGTAAAATAATATTGTAATGGGATAACATTTACGCAATCGTATTTTCTGGCATGCTTTGCAAAAAACAAGTGCTCTAGTCAAGTTCTAAATTGTTCGTAAATTCATTATCAGGATTTAAGCTTATCAACCTTCAGTCAGAAGAAGCATTGTCATAATTTTTTTTGTGCGTTGATACACGAACATTGTCTGCCGATATTTTCACGGATAAGCCAAATACCCTTATGACTACATTCCAAAGATTCATCCGACACTTGACCTATGAGGATGATAAAACCATGTTGGAACTATAGATTAATTGTGTATATAATGGTACAGAAATATAATAAGAGGCATTTATTTTTAATATTATTATTTGAATAATTTATTAATATTTTAAGTTATTCAAATGTATTCGTTTTCCGATAATAACCCTACGGTGTACTGATACATTTGGCATTAAGTTAACGTTAATTCTAATTATAGAAGGGTTTCGAAAAAAAATTCAGTGATATTGCTGTCATTACTATAACCTAAAACAACTATTGATTTTCTATTGATCTAATTTGTCAATAAACTATTGCTAGACGAAAGTTTTACTTGATAGGACTGTCACTCCCGGGGGTCTTAGTGGAGCGGATCCGAGCGGGAAGAATGTTTTTTTTTGTGTTATGATCTTCTCTTGTGAGATTGTGATATGTCGTACATCTACCAATCTACTCACTATAATTGTCTGCTTCTAACTTAAGTTAAGTAAGGTTACCGTGGAGGGCAGGCGTGGCGGGTTTCATGTCGTTTTCCAATTTCAGTTTTTTTTTTTTAACAATTGCTCAATCTTACATAAGTCTTCTCTTCCCGTTGTAAGAAAATGTTTGAATGTGTTGAAAAAGTGATATAGGATCGTGTATCTTGAACATAAGGGACGTACTACTCAGCCACGGAGGCACTGCCCGGACCACTATCCACTGTATCTTGAACTATTCCCAATACGTCCTATATGTATGTACCAAATATTCACTAACATCATTACAGGAGGCTATGAAAAAAAAAACTATTCCCTGATGATGAAAAACTATGTCGTGAGCTTCATGCCATCACGACGACACCGCCTTCAGCGGACCCGGCAATCTATCTTCCTATGCCATACTGGCAAAACAAGATGCTTTAATCCCCGGTACTATTTAAAATTAAATCTAAAAATTTAGGTTTTTGTCCAATGTTCCTATGCGTTCGTTTGATAGTTTATTTTACTTTATCCAAACTTTTCCGCTGCAGTATCTTCTTTGTTTTAATCCTAATTTTTCATTATTATAATTAATTTTATAACATTTTCACAAAATTAATTCATTATTATAGTTTCTCCCAGTAATTTAATTTAATATATGGTTTCAAGGTATATACTGATCTCCTAATCAAGTTATAGAAACTAATACACAATATATATATTTCCCATTAATATGATATAATTTTTCTATATGAAACAATGCTTCAAACGTCTGTTTATTTTCAGTTTAAATTTTTTCAAAATAATATACACTTACCTATGTCGATTTATTTATTACCCTACCCTGCCTTTTAGGCGATACCAGGTACAGTCCATTGCTGCAATCAAAACAATTTAGATAATTTTAAAATCATCCCTTTTTTCAAATTTACAATTTCTTCTTCAAATTATCCTCTCTGTCCTTTCTGAAGACCTCGCTGGTGCAGCTTCTTGTCCTCTACCCAGGGAGAAACGAGTAGAGCTAACAACAACCTCCTTCCATCCATACACAAAGGCCTTGTAGTATGAGTAGTTTTCTTTCGTCATCAGCTGAAGAAGATCGCTCTCCGTCAGAACGTTGAGCTCTGTCTCTCTCGTCATATTTGCTTAGGCGGTATAGGCGAGCTCAAAGTGCTTAGTGGTCTCCAAAACTCGACTTCTTGGGCATAGGCGATGTTTATGCCAGGTGTGGCTAAGCTAAGCTCCGAAAACCCCATGCCCCGTGAGGAGCTGTGATACCCAGTAGTCAGGGGGGACCTACGTTGATTCCAGGCGTGAACCGACGGTCGGAAAGTACTTCCTTAGGGTAGCCCCTTATAGTTCCAATCATTCTTCCAAAATTCCTTCACGGAGGGTTCTCTTCTATCTGTTTGGCCTGATCCTTGCTGATTGCATTATAGTTACAACTTCGTTAACTTTTGTCAAACAGTTGTATTCCTGGCAGAAAAACAATTTGTATTCATTATTTCCATCTCGAGAAATCTTAATTCGTATTTTAGGAATTTGCACAACAAGCGAAAAATGAGAATTTTTTTGTTCATCATTCTCAAGACGTATTCGTAAAAATCTTGCCTTGTTATCTTTTTTTATTTTTTCCGAAAATCACAAAAATAGCGATAACTTCAACACGAGTCTACAAATCTAAACAAAATTGTGATGATTGGGTAATATTAATTTGTTGATTTATATAACGTACACATAATCGTTCAAAACGTTATTTTATATCTAAAAATAATGTTAAGAAATTTATGATGGGATTTTAAACTTCCAGTATCTTACTTAATATGTGTAAGAGAAACCCTTCAAATATATTCAATTAACTAATTTATACAATGAGTACATTGTTGTTGTTTTTTATACTGAATTTCAACAGTATCTAAAAAAAAACAAAAAAAAAAAAAACAGAAATATTCTTAGAAAACCAATTTATCCAATAACTGCATTGTAAATTTTACAATTAAGAATGCAATTAAAATATATATATCAATAAATACATTACTTTGAAGATCTTTCTAGAAATGGAGATAATTGTTCTATCTATCTAACTCTCGATTTTCCGAATATAGGTATAAAATATTTTGCTCTCTGTTTTTTCTACGAATTATTAAATTAATTTTTATCGATATTCCACACATATCAATTCTTGGCCAAATTTAATTTATTTTATTTTTTATTCTTTAATTAAGTGTTTCAAAACAGCAAGACTGATTTTACAATATCTCGTGCTCTGGAATGTTTCATTATAAAGTTATTAGATAAATTTTATTTTACACGTTTCTCAGGTCCGTTCGCTGTGTTTCTAAACTGCTATATTTTAACTTCATGAATTGAGGTGGTATTTTTATTTTTTGTTTTTAAATCCTCGTCCAAGATAAAATTTAATCCATTTAATTTGCTTTTTTCTTACTATATTTAGATTTGTTAATTAAAAAAAAGAGGGAAATTAATTATCTTAATTTGCATATAAGTCTTGGATATTGTTGTTTCTACTGATTTCCGAAAAATGAAAAATGTTTTAATTAAAATTTTTCTTGTGTAATAATGAATTATGATATAACTAAACCTGTGTATTCACTAAAAAAAAAGACTCTTCCTTTCTCAGGTTGTTCCAAATGTCAGGCTTAAAAAAGCTTAGGATTTATTTTTGTTATTATTAGGATATTGTACATACACACCTTAAAATATTTTACTGTGCATTTTATAACAAATTTTATAGAGCATGACTTAATAAAAATCTGATCTCGTGTATAATTTTTAATATTTCTTCGAAAATAATAAATGTAATAATAAAATGCCAAAGCACGATTCCTGTAAGATAGTTGAATTGTTTTGCTTTCTTTTAACAAGAACTTCTAAGTGAGGACAGTAAAGTTTCTTCTATAAAGTTTAGAGTTGTTACTTTAGCTTTAGGGCCACTTTATGTTCGGCTTCTGCTTGCACGATCTAAGGATTTGGTTTTGAAGAGGAACGCCTTATGAATATTTTAAAATTATAATTGATCGCTTCATGCCTTTCTCTTTTTCTTCAAACATGATGTAATGTATTCTACACATGATATAGTTTGGATTCTTTTGATGAACGCTTTCACTCGCCACTCGAAACGAGCGGTGGACTTTATAGCGGTAGAAATAGATACTATAGAAAATTTATAATTAGTTTTATTTCTTAATTATCAACATTTATCTTACTTACTTAATTTTATCTATCTTTACAAAAGACACAGTCTTTTTAAAAATTATATTTGGGGTATAATCTGTATCATCGTCATCTTTATCATTTTTTTTTTTTTTGATGTTTACAAATTTCTTTTCAAAGTTATTATTCTTTATTATTTTTCACAGGATAACAAAGGATCAATATTGAAATAATAAACCAAAACATATATACTTAAAAATAATATTTGAGCTATGTGTAAATGCATTTTTCTTTTTGACTCTTCTTTTACTGTAGGACAGTCGGTAGGTTTATGACGAAGGGTAAAGGCGCTTTAATGGGATTTATTTTAATCCTTCAACTACGACACCATTCTTCCAAGGCTGTAATATGGGATTGGAGGGTTTGGGGTGCAATTAAATGGTTATTATTAACTGTGAGCACACTAGAGATTTTACTCTATAATCCAAAAGTTAAAGGGTTTTAAGGAAATTTAGGCCAGTTTTACTGAAATAATGTAAGCTGTTGACAGTCACAGTTTTTATTGATAAATAACAAAAGGTTCATGAGACAAAAGGTTGATAGTAATAAAGGAAATATAATGATAAATATGAGGTTAACTACTACCAGTTGAATTGCATCTTGGTGCATAATTTTAAGCTCGGATGTAAAAGTCGCCATATAAAACTGGTTAGAAGAACAAATACCCTTTTTAATTATTACAAAGACAAAACATAAGCTGTCTAAAAAAATAAACTTAAAATAACTACTGGAACACTAAAACGCTTTAAGATTTACTGTATTATAACAGGGTGTATCTCCATTTTTTTTTTCGACATAGCTAGCTTTTTTTTTCAGTTATGTATATAAATTTTGCTCATTATTATGTTCTGTTCGAACGTTCTTGTCGAAATATATGTTGGCCAATAAAACACAAAAATTTTTTTAATGCATAACACAATAAAGTAGCGTTTAGATTACACGATATAACTAATATTAATCCACATTAGGATTTAATACAAGATACCAAAGGTAATATTAATAAAAAGCACAAGGATTTTAGTAGCAAGCTAGATATCAAGCACCTCCAACCTGCATAACTAAGGACGTGTTCGTGACGCTGTTCCCTTACATTGTTAAATGTGACGTAGCGAAGTTTTTCAATTAACTCCGTATGTGCATGGATTAAACCGACATCAGTAGCCACAATGTCAACAGGCTTTACTTAAACTACTTAAACGGTAAACTTGCCCTTGGTCTTTCCCTCCTAAATTTCTCCATTAAATACGCAATGAAGTATTATATGATTATAATGATTTCGTTTAATATAAAAATAATTTTTAGTTGACTTTATGAATTTAAACTAATGAAATTAAAATAATGAACTGAAAAATGAATGGGGATAAAAAAATATCCCCATTAATTACATAATAATTACATCATAATTAAAGAGAATAAATAGTTAATAAGCACGGACATTAGACTACTTGAAGTTCGATTTCTCGGTTAATGTCCTTTCTGGAGTTCACATAGATTCCGAGATGAATGAATTACTTGTCTCTCACAAAACGTGTGCTGACTAATATTTACCCTCCGTTCCACTGATCTACAAGTTAAAAACCTGGATTACAATAAAGATTTATTTTTTATTGTAAAATACTATGTTACTTCAAAATTGAAACTAACTTCATACAAACTAGGATGAACTCAGTTGAAGGCTGAAGTTACATCATTCTTAACGCTCTGCTTGTCCTTGGGCTAAATATAAATATAAATAAGAGGAGAGGGGGTAGACATAGCTTGGTAAAGGAGAAGTGGGTTAGCAGGATCAGATTGTCCTGGATATAAGGACAAGGGCAGGGCCTCGAGAGAGTCTATGAATTAGAAATATATAATTAGTGTGAGAAAAGTGGTGAGGTAGCCAATATATTAAAGAAGTGAAATAACGTACAATGAAGATATCTTATCAGAAGGGTGGAGGGGAAGAAGGTGTGGTCGAGAGGTAGGGGTGAGATATTGGGTTTTGGGGAACCTTGCCTTCTTCACATGTATTACACATAAAATTTTCGAAAGATATCGGTGTCAGGTTGAGTGGAATTTTTGTTCTGCCTGATGCTACTTCTTACTTTTATTAGTCTCATATTTCTCATACTCATATTTGGTGAAGCAGACAAAGAAATGGTCATTTCGCTTGGTCTCAAAGCGGTCTGTTTGGTCAGCCTTGATAGGCCATGTGTTCTTTGGAACAACTATATTGTTTATTACAATATCCGTTGAAGAATTTCAATACTACTATTAGTTGTTAAATACTATTAATAGCAATAGCGTTTCTTATCTTTCATAAATAGAGGACGCCTGCATTCGTTTTTTTCTTTTTCTATCTAGTCACACTCTTGCAGTATTTCTCCAAAGAGGTCTCTTCAAAAAAGGGTCTGTCCTCATTTCCTAATTACTTCGTCGTTGTCTGCCTAGCAGGCAAATTATATCATTTATGTAGGCGATTTTCCGAGTGCTAGGTAACATAAAGTTCAGTTAGATTAAATAAAATTGTTATTATTCAAATACGTAACTGGTCTTGGCCGTAAAATCTGATACTCGGGATATAATAGGCTTTAGCTAGGATTACACTGGCTATAATTAAGACGTTATCTGCAAACAATGGTGAATCTAGTGACCGTGTTTACTTTGCCACTAAATTACCTTGAGTCCTAAGAGCTCGAATTAACATTACACTTCTAACCGTTTCGTTGATTATCATTTTTATCCTCTTCCATTTTTTCAGTGTATTTAATTTAATAACACCATTTCTTATCTTAGAGTAGACGTACCCTACGAAATCTAGAGCTGATAGTTCTCTAATTAATTATTAGCTACTTTTTTTAAAAAAAATTATTTTAGCCTATGAATAAAGCGCAAATAGTTCTACGATGCATGGCATCAGAGAATAGCAAGTGTATGGCACCAGAGAATAGCAACTATATGGCATCAGATGATGACAGTTCGGTGCCTGGGATGTACATTAAGCTATAGTTTTTTTCTATTTGTTTTTTGATATTTACAGCTGAACCATTTAAAAATAGATCTAGTCAATGTGATATTAGTGTTACTATGGCATAACACTGACTTGTGGAGAAACTACCCATCGTGAACGTTCCAATAACATTTTTACATTCAGATATCACTTTTCAGGCGCCGTGGAGGATTGGAATAGAAGAGGGAACTTTTCTTTCTTTCTTTTTTCTCCGAAAAAGTGGGTTTCGGTGGTTGGGGAGTTCAGGACAGAATAATTAATATCGGGTTCTGACCAGATCGGTTATAGTACTAGAGCCGGAAAGAAAAAAAGGCAGTTATCTCACCCTAATTTTTTTTTTATTACTTTAATGAAAATTGAGTATAATTACTAGTCATAATTGATGAGTCTACCAAGTATAGGTTGGGGAATAAAAAATGGCGGCTGCTTCAAAACCTTAAAAAAACATTAATTTTCCATTCGGAGCTCTATAACTTAAAACTCTTAATAACTACCAACAGCAATAGAAAATCTAAGAGAACATTATTTAAAGAAGAGTAAATTTGCTTAAATATTAGACCTAAAAGAGCTATTTACGTCCAATAGTTCTCGAGATATAGCTTTTTAAAAAGCAAAATTTCTTAAAAATCTGCTGAAAGATTAGTAGTTAGTTAATTTATTTTGAGAAATCTATATATCAGGAACTATGTGACTACAGGTGTCTATTAGTTTCATTACAAAATGTTAATTTCTAGTTGTACGTATAAAATGTTGGATTTTTGAAAAAATATATCTCTAGACATTAGACGCACACTTATCTTCCAACACTCAAATTAAAGGAAATTTAACTTACTATAAAGTAGTTTATGACACTTATCTTCGTGGGGTAGTAGTTTTTATGATATTCACATATGAATATAAATTTGGCAAATGAAAATTTGTCCGAACAACTATAAATCAATTTATTTTAGCAAATTTCATATAAACTATTACTCCTATGAAGATAAACATCATATATACTACTTATCATATATAGATCATATATCGTAACATCATATATACATATAACTACTTTATAGCTCATTAAACTAGCTTTAATTTGAGTGCTAATTGACATATGTACGTCAAATGGTATTTGGGTTATAAATTTTTCAAAATAAATTCACTAACTACTGATCTTTCAGTACGTCCCATACAACATTTTTATGAAATGTTGCTTATTAAAAAGCTATATCTCGAAAACTATATTTGGGCTCATATTTTAGCTAATTTACTCTTCTTTAAATGACGTTCTCTTAGGTTTTCTTGTGTTGTTCCTACTTTTTAAGGTATAGAGCTCCAAATGAAAAATTAGTTTTTTTTATCGCTTTGAAACAGCCGCCATTTTTTATTCCCCCTACCTTATACTTGGCAGACTCATCAATTTTGACTAGTAATTATACATAGTTTTCATTGAAGTAATCAAAAATTGGGGTGAGATAACTGCCTTTTTCCTCCTTTTGGCCTCTTGTACTATTACACATGGAACATTAAGGTCTTTCTGGATGATTTTATTTGTGAAAAAGAGAGGAACATTGAAAATTTTACGAAGATTTTGTATTATAAGGATTGAATGCGGAAGGAATTCGATGTTTTATTGGAGTCCCAACTAATAGATATTATTATAGTCTATTATCATTGTGATGGTTAGGAAACTTGTACTTTTAGTCAAGTAAGTATTTTTTCGTGTTCTCTTATAATTTCTATTCCAACGACCACTTTGGACAGTCAAGAACTGAGTTGTACCGATTTTGGAATGAAAAAGTTGTACTGCAGTTTGTGAATGATAAGTAGTTGTAGGAAAAGATCTATTCAAAATTCATAGTCAACTTCCTTCTCATTCACATTACGGCACGAAGCTTGGGGACATCTCTCCTTGTATTAAAAAAAAATTAATTAATTATCTCGCCTTGGTCGAAATGTTAGAACTTAATAAGCTTCGAACGTCCTAAAGGGGATGACGTGTGGTGACTGTGTTTCGTTACAATGCTATATAATTACTCCACAAAGCATTTACTTTTTTATATCACCTAATATTTTTACTCATTTTTTGCATTACATTTTTAACCTAAAATTACTATCCCGCTTTCTTATTGTTACAGTAATGAAGCAATGTCCAGGTGCGTTTTCTTGGTTAAATGTAAATTGTTGTGGTTAATCAAATCAAACTATCACTAAAATGTTTGATAGTTGGTGTTAGTTGTTCTGCCTTGGATGGCTGTCATTAAAACTCTATTAATTGAACTGATTGCTAATAAAATAAAGTAATACTGATACTAATAATGATAGCTTTATTGGCACCAGAATTGACAAAAACCTATTCCATAGGGAGGAATTTATAGTAATAGTAGTGGCTATAAATTAGGATAGAAGAAAGAAAGACATAGATAAATATACAAATATAAATAACAAAACAGCGTCCTCACAACCTTTCACCGAAAGGAAAATACAAAACCATATTCTTTATAACTTTTTTCCAACTGGATTTGTTACTCGCAACCAGCCATCGGATTTCGTCTACACACG
>NW_027113072.1:363676-368254 GCF_000696795.3 Halyomorpha halys | reverse complement strand
CTTTCAGGCTCTGGAATGTTTCATTATAAAGTTATGAGATAAATTTTATTTATCTTGGTCCATCTATCGCATTTCATTCTGGTTAAGTGCCCAGCCTAGCTCCCTTTCAATCGGTGGGCCCCAACCCTTACTAATGTTTAATTTTTGAAGAATCTCTTCATTCGTTATTCTTTCCCGTTTCTTAATAAACATTGAATTCCTTAAAAGCTGCATCTGCATGGTATTCAGCCTCAGGAAATTTTCAAAGCTACCCTTTTTTCCTCTTCTGTGTATAACTATAATCTTGCTTACTTTCCACTCGTTAGGGACTAACTTTTAATTGAAGATGATACCAAGCGGTTTTACCAAAGCTTCTTCACCTGCAATAATAAGCTCATTTGGTATACCATCACTGCATGCTACTTTTTTTCTTTTTTCTATCCTTCAATAGCCTTTTCTACCTCGTCTTTTAAAATGCCCTAGTCCTCGTTATTTTCCTTTACTTCGTCAGGATGGTATTGAGTTTTCACTTTAGTATCATCTTTATATAAGTTCCTGAGATATCTTGTTATAGAGATTCATCTTGATGAATTGATCTTTTTAATTAGCTTTTTATTAAAAGAACCAGTATGCTGTTTAATTTCTTTTATAGAACCTGTGCTCGATAAACAGTCATATATTATTCTTTCATTATAAAGCTGGAGATCTATATCAATCTTTTTCCTGACTAGTTTGCGAACTTCAGCATGCTGTACTTTTTGCTCCAATGATTTATCGACAATTCTATTCAATCTTTCTCTTTCATCTATAAGTTTTCTCGTTTCTTCAGATAGTTTTTTGCTTCGTTTATTATTTGGTTTTAGTTTCTTGCAAATAGGCATCCTTTATACATTTTAGTAGATTGAAAATAAAATATAGTAAAGCAAATTATTATTTAATTTAAATGTACTCGTACGTATGCATCTTCTTTGATAGAAAGTTATTAATAATAAACAATATAGTGGTTCATTAAGTTCTAACTTTGAGTAAGGTTTGATCAAAGAAAATTGTTTGAATTTCATCTTTAACTTAAGTCCAGGCGCTACTTCACTATAGAATAATAAAATAAATTTCACAGACTGTTATATGTTATAACTTGAAGTGATTTCGTTAAATTATGTACGACATGTCACAATCTCGCAAGAGGAGATCATAACACACAATGAAAAGGCAATGCTTTCCCCGTTGGACCCGCCCCGCTAAGACCCCTTTTTCAAACCTCTTTATGTTTTATAATGGTTACAGAATAATATAATGCACGCTAAGACCCCCGGAGATCGACGGTCCTATATCACTTTTGAAATATTAACTTAAAACGGGAAGAGGAAACTTTAAGATAGTTAAATCGAGCAATATTTAAAAAGCGCCTGAAATTGAAAAACGGCATGAATGTCTTCAACGTTTACCAGAAAAAATCTCGTTTTGTAATAGAGAATAAAAAAAGATTAACTGACAACATTAATGATCAAATATTTAGCAAATGTAACTCTTTATTAACTTTGATCAAATTGAAAAAAAATAAAGTATGATATACTTTTTAAAGTAAATCATTGCGTGTTATATTAATTTTGGACAGATTCCTTCGGATTTGAGTTAACTTAAAAAATATAAGTATTTAGAGTCAAATGAAAAACCGAGCGGTAGAAAAACTAGAATATAATGATGTTAAATTATTGTTTTAGTGGTTCCAGAATTTTTTTAAATTATTTATTTTCCCAATTTTTTGTTATTGTAGCTGGCCTTCAACAGGCTTTTATCTTCTTTTTCACCCGGAAAAATCCGTTTCCATGATACCTAGAATTTTCCTTGGGAGGAGACTCAGCTAGATTGATAGAATAAACAAAGAGACCACAGCACTAATTGAAAAACAATAGCCTTAGGTAACGACCTAACCTTAGGTGGCGACCTAACCTTAGTTGTAGTTAAGCCGACAAAAGATCTGAAGGGTCTAAAGCCCAAAGCCAAAGGGTGCTGGAGGGAGAGAGGGGATGCTCAATTTAATTATGTTTCACCTTCTGTTAATTTTAAGAGCAATTTTATACATTTCAATTTCTTGTTCGAGACTAATTGTATTTATCAATTATGTCCATATAGCCTCAATATTATCCAATAATTTATTTTAAATCTCCAACATTTCTGGCATTTTTTTTTTAGTTTTTTATAGTTAGTTTAGAGCTTTACTTATAATCTTATTATTAAAATTTTATAAAAACATTATGAATTATAAATTATTGTGCCTTAATTTTAATAGTATAGTCTCAACATAAGTAATTAAGAAGGTCGCTGGCTATTCCGCCATTTCTAATACAATTTAGTTAATTTGACCTGCAATAAACAATTATATAATGGAAAACATTAACTTTCACCATATTATGTTATATTACCTATATCTGTCTACTGTTTCACTTAATTATAATTCTTTAATTTACAATTTTCATTATACTATTATTAACTTATCAAATCACATTGTTTGTTGTATAACCGGTTTAGGCATATTTTCATATTTATTTTATTATATTAAATTTTATTATTAACTATTTACCTCATATTTAACAATATGGATTACAAATTAATTTTAATTAAAATATCTGCATAATATTGGTTCCTATTTCTTGTTATGAAGGACCAGGTTAACTTAAACGTTGGTTGTATAAAGTGAATCAATAAGGTTATTTCTTCTAAAATTAATATTCCTATTTTTTAATAAATTTCGTTTTTATTACCAGCTTCTCCTCTTCTGAAAATTTCTAATTTAAATATTTTATCGTAAATTATTGCTTATAGTCTATTATCATTAAAGTTAGCGAATAAATTATAATGGCACCGGTTCTAATCCGACCAGGGGAGGGGAGCTGACATTTATTTCGTTGTACTCTCATTAAATGAAAACATGACCCCCAATATGGTTTTAGTATGCCAAAAATGATCAGGGAGGGAAACATTAAACACACACATATAACTGTATTCGTCCTATGCCCACAATGCCAGAAAACGCCCTCAGGCTGGGACATTGCCCCTCGCTTTTGCCACATTATTCAAATTTCAGCTTGCATCATCTGATTGAATTTATTATGAGAGGTGTACTGTACCTGGATTATCATAGCTTTATTACTATTTATGTTTTATTTTTTGTATCTCCCTGTTTCCCTTTCTAAAAGTTACTTTTTCTGACAATTATCTTTTTTTTTCTATACTTTAATTCGATACGTAATTATCTATATTTCAGGGTTAACGATTTGTTGTTTGAATCCACGAGACAAGCCGTTGTTAAACATATTGTTTATTCAGGAAATTAGTTTTTCACATAGACGACAGTAGTTGATAAAATTTATAATAGATCTTGCTTAACCTAATTCCCAACTTTTTTCTAACTGTATTAAAGAAAACATTTACGCAGATTATACCTGACCACAAATTTTTTTATTTCTACATAAATGCAAAGCCTCCCAACCTTCGGTATCTGAATAATATGCGATTCGAAATATACAGATTTAACATTGTCATTTATGTAATATAAATTAAAATTACTAACCTCTTTTATTAACATTCAATATAAAATATATTATCGCTAAATTTAAGTGTAAAACCGTGGATGTGTGATAATATTGTTAACTGTCCAGTCTGTAATTCCGAAGGAAAGGAAGATGCCTGGAAGATTCATGGAAACCTATCACAAGTATATTGAAATTAGAATAAAATATTTTAGGCAGCGGAATTCATAGTAATAGCTCTCCTGAACAATTACTCAATTTATTAATAGGTGCCTACTGGAGAGCTCTTAGCTGTACGACGGGCTACACTGGAAAGAGGTCAATTGGTTAACATGTGAGGGATAAATGCCATACATAACACAATTTGATATTATTGTTTTGATTTTTTAGAAATAATACCGTATTGTAGTTTTATGTTTATGACGTGTTAAAATCATTGTTTTTAAAGCAAATAATTTTTTTGTATTCATGTGTTTTAGTTGAATTGCACACAGGCTTTGACAGATGGGTATTTTTTCATTTTTCATTGCATATATGTTTTTAATTATTTAAGTAGATCCATTTTTTGTATTTTAAAAAAAAAATGAACACATGCAAAATAAAAAAAAAATAAAATATGTTAAATAGTTTATAGGTAAAATTTGAAGTCAGATTTATAAATAAAAAAAAGAAATAATATTGTCCAGGATGTAGACCAGTGGTTTCTAACTCAAAAGTTTGCGGACCACTAATTGTAAGCCGGAAATTACCTTCAATTGCCGGAATCATCTTCAGTCCATTCCTACTTCTGACTTTGTGCAAAGGGGATCTTTGAAAATTTGGTTGCTTGATAGTGCAATTTTAATTTCTTATATTGTGTATTTGTCTGTTAAAACATCAGGATAGGATAGTAATAAAATAATTCTATCAATAATCAATAGAGTATTTTACGACATTATAAAAAAAAATTACATAGCGGTTATATTATTGTTAGCCAATTCAGAAATCCAATCATATATATGTTTTAATAGAAAAGGCACAGCACATTCTGTGTGAATGTGAAGCCCTTGCATTCAGAAGATTACAGTAT
>NW_027113072.1:360531-363126 GCF_000696795.3 Halyomorpha halys | reverse complement strand
GCTTACATCGATTATATCTTTACAAAAATATCTATATCTAAATCTATTATTTAGATTCGAAAATAATTTTGGACAGCTTTAACCATTCTAGACAGCTTTAACGAAAAGTTTTGATACCTTTTGGTAATTGGATAAACAACTTTTTGAAGTATTTCTAGTATTAGTTTTGCAATTAAGTACTACACAAGAACGATATTCAATATAACTCATAATAGATAATTGCTTAACTAAGAAAACTTAAAAAAAAATAATTAAAATAATAATTGCACTCAGTAAATGCCCTAGCTATGTTTATTTAGAAATGACGTCATGACAAAACTATCATGGCGGCATACTTTTTGCGGTACCAAAAAAAAAAAATTAAATTTGATGCGCAGTTTGAGACTAGATAGCAGATTATATATACAAAAAAAAATAAATTAGAGGATCATTTTTATCAAGTAAGCGATATAAAACACTCCACAAAAACTGTCAAATATCAGACAGTCGCAAAAATGTGAGTTGCTCCCGCAGTACATCCCCTTTTAGGTTTATTTTGAACTAAACGTAGAATTAAAAATGATAAAGGAACCATAGATTCTCCCAATTGTGGGATAATTGAGATAAATATTAGTGGTCACTATGTTACTTGATTAGGTAGGCACTGATTGATCAAGGAATTACCTAGTTCAATTAGTTTATGGTTAATGGATGGCATTTAATCTCCCCATTGCTTATCTAATTACTATCGCTTACAGTCTTTCATTTCTTATAACAAACATTTAAAGTTTACAGATTTAATACCAAACATAGTTCTATGCAAAAATCTCCGCTTAATGGTATTTCTGATAACTTTTACAACATACTAATTCATATTTCCTCTTCGGCTCCTTAATAATACGAATTATTGGGATTCTATATTCTATATAGATATATACATATCTGTAGAGATCTAATACTTTATTTTATGATGTGTGTTTAGGAGATGTTAATGTTCGCTCCCGGCTTATTAAATTCTTTGCGGTATTGACTTTATATATTTTTGGACATAGAACATTATACCAGTCAATGCCAATAAAGATATGAAATCAATACCGCTAATAATTTAATAAGCCGGGCGCAATTAACATCCTCTGAACACAGCAGAAAAAAGTATTAGATATGCTATTAATAAATGGGTACCCTCATATACGTTTTTGCCAATTACTAAAACAAACTTACCCTTACGTCATCTAAACCCATAGAAACCAATAGTAAAAGATGCTATACAATTCCAGTTATACCAATAATTCCAGAGAGGATATAAACTCTAAACAATAACAAAAACAAAAATGATTGCACTATTAAATACAAAAACACGGCCACTTTATCCAGACTTTACACCAATATGAAAGACAAAAACAAAATAGAGCTACACTCTTATATAGTGTATAAAATTTTCTGGAAAGAGAACTGCAAAAAATTCCACGTTTGAACCTCGAAATCATATCTCAAAAAAAGGGTGTATCAAGATAAATACAGTTGTTACTTTATTTTAAAAACCCTAACAAATCTGATCGAACTGCTCTCACCTCTCATGTCAAACAGGATATTGATTAAAATTTGATAAACCTAAAATCATTTATCAGGAAAAATTGGTCAAGCTTGTTTGGTCAGACTATATCCTTATTTTGAGAAGTACCAAAATAGGATTTTCAACAATTCTTTTCACAGTGAATTGTACGAGTACTATATTCTATATAAATTGTAGCTCTATTTTGCCTAAGTTAAAGTTAAGATAAAGTGGTTGTATTTTTTTTATTCATTTATTTATTTATTTTTTTATGTGACTGCGTAATCGTTTTTATTTTTGTTATTTTTTAGATAGTTGTCATTGCAATATAAAACACACTATATTTTTATTAAATAATACTTTAATTGTAATATTTATTAACCTTAAATTATACTATGTAAATGTAGTTTTTTAATAATTAGTTGAAGAAATCAATTGCTCTAAAAGCCTGTTCTTTTAATTTTAGTTCATTACTATATAAGCAATGAAGTGACAACATGTCACTTTGATATAGTTGTCTTATTGACTGATCCTCTAGAAGCAAGTTAATAATATATTTATATACAGAAAAAGTAATATTCACAATTGTTTAAACTCGAGAGACATGCTCCCAATTCATGCATCATTGATATTCCTTAGAGCCTATCCTGACAACCAAATTACTTTTGCAGTTGACACTGTGACTAGCCCTAAGGAGTTCAAGTATTTACTGGTTTGCCTTTTTGAATTCTAAATGAAGTTGTAGGCAACCATTTTGTTTTGTGTTTAAATAATATTCCTCGTCAATATCGCCATTTCCACAAAATCGGTATATTAAAATAAATTTCATAAAGGCGTTTCTATGAATATTAGTCACACGGATATATATACATGTGAATGTTTTTATTATATTATTCATATGATGCCAATCGATTTTCATTGTTTTTAAAATTTATAACATTTTGTAACATTGTAAGAATTAGAGGGGGGAGATGTTTGGAACTTATTAGACACTATTATTCTGTTCCAAAAGTTATATTAATGTTATAAGTTGGTCAAAACATGTTATACAGCACTTTCATTGT